>NC_090447.1:1044826311-1044951311 GCF_031143425.1 Pleurodeles waltl | reverse complement strand
TCTCAGCAGAGCCAGAGGGCAGCAGGGCAACAGCAGGGCAGCAGTCATTTGCAGAAAGGCAGTCTGGTGAGTCCTTTGGGCAGCTAGGTAGTTCCTCTTGGCAGGTTGCAGTTTCTGGTTCAGGGATTCTTCTCCAGTGATATCTTGTCCAGAAGTGTCTGAGTTGGTAGGGTCAGAGACCGTGCTTGAATACCCAAATGTGCCTTCGAAGTGGGAGAGACTTCAAAGAGTGGCTTAGAAATGCACAAGGTCTCTTTTCTGTTCCATCCTATCTCCCAGGGTCCCAGTAGGGGGTGTGGCAGTCCTTTGCGTGAGGGCAGGCTACTGTCCTTTGACATGTAAGTGTCAGGCCCTCCACCCTCCCAGCACAGGAAGACCCATGCAATATGCAGATGTGTGCAAGTGTGACTGAGCACCCTGTGTTTGGGGTTTGTCTGAGTGGAAAGCACAAGGGAGCTTTCAACTAACCCAGCCAGATGTGGATTGTAAGGCACAGAAGGGTTTAAGTGCAGAGAAATGCTCACTTTCTAAAAGTGGCATTTCTAAAATAGTAATATTAAATCCAACTTCACCAGTCAGCAGGATTTTGTATTACCATTCTGGCCATACTAAATATGACTGTGTTACACCTTTCAGATCAGAATCTACCACTCAAACGGTATATGAGGGTAACCCTAATGTTAGCCTATGAAAGGAGCAGGCCTCACAGCAGTGTAAAAACTAATTTAGGAGTTTTACACTACCAGGACATATAGAACACACATGTTCATGTCCTGCCTGTTACCTACATAGCCCCCTACCCTATGGGCTACCTAGGGCCTACCATAGGGGTGACTTATATGTAGAAAAAGGGGAGTTTAAGGCTTGGCAATTACTTTTAAATGCCAAATCGAAGTGGCAGGCCTGTTACATGGTTAAAGGATAGTCATGTGGGTGGCACAACTAGTGCTGCAGGCCCACTACTAGTATTTAATTTACAGGCCCTGGGCACATGTAGTGCACTTTGCTAGAGACTTACAAGTAAATTAAATATGCCAGTTGGGCATGAGCCAATGCCACCATGTTTTAGGGAGAGAGCATATGCACTTTAGCACTGATTAGCAGTGGTAAAGTGTGCACAGTCCTATAGCCAGCAAAAATGATGTCAGAAAAAGAGAAGGAGGAAGGCAATCGTTTGGGGGTGACCCTGCAGAAAGGCCATTTCCAACAATCATGCATCCAGCTAACCTTCATATACCCAATACAACATCATGATGAAACAATGGCCAAAGAATCCATCCATGTTCCCAGAAGAAGGTGACAGGGAACCACCTATGCCACACTGTTAAAATCCCCAATGGTAACTTCACAATATATACATTGTCTAAATAGACTCATGGAAGTTGTACCAATGTTGCTCTGATGGATAACACATGTTGTACAGAAAAGTACACTGGAGGCAATTTGGCCAATGCAACTGGGATAGTTGTCTACAAATATCCAGACAAAAATGAATCGGCTAGCCCCAGGAAAATCACCTCTTGATTGGTACTTCTGAGAATACCCTACTCAGATTGCATTAGTAAAAGTAAATAGTCCATTGAATGTTGTAGAGGCTCAGGGATTCGGTTCTCCAGTACCTGTAGAAAGCCCTTAACATGTTGTTCAATGGGAAGGTACATCACTGTCCCTTTTTATCATGCAAACACAGACTCCCTTGGATGAATGAGTGTACACAACCACATTCCTGAAAGTCACTCCCTGGTACATGTCAACAGTTAGGTAATGAGCATTCACCATTAAACATGTGCTATGCACTTTGCCAAATGATTCTACATCAATGGCATGGAAGTGCACATTATGAGTGAAAACTAGTCCTA
Organism: Pleurodeles waltl; assembly: GCF_031143425.1. NCBI lineage: Eukaryota > Metazoa > Chordata > Amphibia > Caudata > Salamandridae > Pleurodeles > Pleurodeles waltl. Next base: position 1,044,949,452 of record NC_090447.1, on the reverse strand, counting down.
CCTGTCATTTCCTTCATTGCTTCTGCAATTGTACAATGCCAAATTACATGGAGTGATGGGTGAGGGTATGTGTGAGCCACCAAGCAATAGTTCTACACTCCCGTATGTGGCACTACATGAACTGTAGGCCCATTGCATATGTACAATTACTGACGCATGTTGGCATGCACACATATGTGAGGGAATCAGACATCATCCCATGAAGAAAGGTAGACCAAGCATAAAACAGCAGTGAAAATGATATGGCAAAAGTGAAAGGTTCACATGCTAACATGTAGGCACAAGGAATGATGGCAACAGTGATGTTATCAAAATCATGTCAATGGACGTTCCCTACTTACCAAGGGAATGTATTGCTCTGTGTCTGCACCTAAAGGGAGATGTATTCTCTGTTACATGTATGATGGCCACCTTCCCATGAGATAAATGAGTGAGGCACCAGCAATCTTGACACTCAGCACAAACTTACAATGTTCAATTATATTTTGTAAGTTTGTGCCGCTTTTGCGTAAAAAAATGATGCAAATGTGGCACTAAAAAAGTTTAAATCAGCCCTAAGTCTGATCGGTTGCAAGTAACCAAGATAATGAGTCATGTGTCATGCCCTCCCTTGATTCACCCAACTTTCTGCACTGTAGGTTTGTCACTTGTGCAATATGCCTGTACTGTACAAATATGCCTTATGGAAAGGTGACAACAGAGCTGTCGGTGTAATGAACCTGTCATAAGGTGATGACACACATTGACAATGAGGCATAAAGTAAATATGTTCTAGGTCAGGGTGTTACCTCAGGACCCATTCCTAATGTAGTCAATGTACAGAGGCCTTCAGTTTTCATAACTATATTAGTTGCTTTGTTCAGTTACCTTCACCATGAGATCTTCCTTTGGGCATTTCAGAGTTGTGACATTGCCACTTTTATTGTGCTGTTTGTACATACAGAGTGGACATGGGTTGCTTCTGGAAATGTATAATCACAGACTTTGGGTGTAGAAGACCTGTGTCAAGACAGCTTGCACAGTGATAGGATGGAAGTGCAGAAGACTTGTTGGACTTGTTCGTTGTTTTGTGGTGGCCATGATGCTTCATGTGTGTCATCTTGTGGTCAGTAAAAATGTTGTTGCAGGCCAAATTCATGTAAGTTCCCCTTCACATTGGCTAAACATTCTTTTTGTCTGAACTGTTTGTAGCTGTCAATTTGTTTCACCATTATAGGCCAAAATGCCTGGGTCATATCACAGACATTTGTTTGTGTCAAATCAACAGATGCAGTAACACTGGATTGTAATGACCCTGTGATCAGGGACAGTTGTACTGCCATCTGTCTGGGTGCTGCATTATATGAGATGGGCTTCCCTTTGATATCCAGGAGAAATGACTATAGCTGATGACATCAACCATAAGATCTTTTGCATATTTAACAGGACAATGTCTGATATGCCCATTCCTACAATGTTCTGGGGCTTGTACCAGTATATTCAGTGGCCAACACAGTCTCATATGGTCATGTCTGAATTTTTGTGTTTCTGACATCTTGACAGCCTATGTGCTGAACAATGAAATAAAATCTATTCTGAAACAAGACACTAGTATGTATGTGTTAAAATGTAATGGCTGTAATCCTGAACTGAACACATTGTACATGCAACAGATCCCTGCTTGCACAAGTAGCTTGTATGGTTCTCATTGTCTTACATATCTACATAGCTAAATGTGAATTTTAGGACAGCAGACACTGAGTTTGTGATGGGTGAATTTATTACAATGCTAGTACAGAAAAAATAATTTGTGATAGAAAGAAAAAAATGTGCAGTGAAGGGTTCAGTTATGGTGAATGAAATCATTGGAGTATCTGCCACACCATTCGAAGTCCAAAGTCAAGAGTACTCCTTCCATTGGAACTGGAATGTGATTCAGGATCAGTCTACTGAGTATGTGTGACACACAAATGAGGACATTAAGGAAGAGGTTTCTTTTTGTGGTGGGTGTTTTGAACCCACATCTCCTGGATTCTTGCATGGATGACCCCACATGCAAAGGGGGATCAGCTGCTGCAGAGGCAGGTGGATCCGAGAGTGGTTGTGCCTCTGGCAGGCCCTCCCTCCCTTCGGCTGCTGCAGATGTACTTGGCCTTGATATCTTTGGCACACAGGAAGGAGTGAATGGTGTTTGAAAAGCACTGCTCAGCGTTGTGTGGATGTCCCTCAGCACCCCTGTTAGGGTGCCAATGTTTGAATTGTGGTCCATAATTTTCTGGATCATATCCCTCTGTAGCTGCAAAATTTCCTAGAGCTTAGTTAACACCTGACCTATCACACCTTGAGACTCCTGATAGACCCCCAAAACGTGGCTGATGGCATCTTTGTCAAGAGCAGCCGCAGTGACCTCACTCCGCTGGTCCACGGCATCCCTTCCACGCACACTACCCCTACAAGCATGCACCCTTGGCACAGGGTTCCCTCTCCAACTGGGTTATGACCCTTAGTGTCAGGAATGTTGGGTTGCACCGCCAGATCCAGGATCAAGGGGCAAAAGATGGTTTGAATGGTTCTAGTTACACAGGTTGGTGTTGCCTGTGATGTTGACACACCAGTACTGGGAGGTATCGTGTGGGCATGCTGAGACGCACTGTTGCCATCTGCCCAGGTTGTGCAGATATGGCAGGACCATCTGCTACGTCCACATGTCCAGGAGTGTTGTCATCACTGAGGGCTTCATCCAGGGGTGGAGTGTGAGTCCGGTTGTTGGACGAGGTCTGCCTGGGGCCGTGCCAGTTTGACCTGTTGAGTTAGAGGGTACATTGTTATAGGTTGAATTGTGACATCTATTGCCAAAGGTTTTGTGTTACAAACTTAGAGACATGGGACATTCTTAAGTGGTAACTTAGCCTATTGTGGCATGTTACCATGGTTTAGGAGTATTTGACATGACGTGTTAAGCTTGCCTAAACTATTAGACTCATGCAGCTCATTAGATGTGCTGATCAGTTGCACTTTGGATGATGGAATGTAAATGACATCTTATCAACAATGAAGACAACACAGCGGAGAGGCAACATGTGCATTTGATCATTCAGAGGCCTAGTTCATTGTGATACAGGCAAACACACAATTTTGTTGTATCTGGATCTTCAGTCATCATGTGTGCATTGCTATGTCAATGTGTTTGCTGAGTCTACCAATCTGCTGATGCAGCTTATGTCCTTAGGAATACTTCAGCCCAGATTTAGGAAGCTCTCAAACCATGTTAGTGTGGCCACATTACCATTATTTTTTTTTACAATAATGTGGCTTAAAAAATTGCTGCACCAGATTTACAAAGTGCCACAATACATGCATTGTGCCACTTGTAAGCCATTGCACCAGGCATAATGTATGCAAGGGGGCGTTCCCCCATTAGAGAGACTGAAAAAATGGTGAAAAGAAATCTAAAGATGTTCTTTGCACAGAGCAGGCATTAAAAGTAGGAACATAATTATTTATAATGGGTCTCAATGTGCTTTGCAGGATTAGCATCAAAATGTTTGATGCTAATCCTGCAAAGTGCCAAACTAGCATCAAAAATGTTGATGCTAGCTCCTTAACTTCCGCAATCTATTCACCCTATCTTAAATACGGTGCACACATGGTGGCGTTAGGGGGCCATGCATTTAATTAATTCCAATAGAAGTTTTGAACCAAAAAAAACGCTTGATGGAATTATGCAAATTTGGCAGAAAGCTAGATTTTCTTCCACAGATTATGCTTCTGATTATTTGGTGTGAATCCATTCAGTAGTTTTTGAGATATTAATGGGTAAATAAATGTGTATATCTAGGGCTGTGGATCACTCTCAATGTTTTTGTGGTGATCGCTGCATATTTGCAAATACCTGCGCCATCAGGAATGCTAGTTCTAGGAGCTGAACATAAATTTCATAAGTGGAATCAGGGCTCTGGGTGGAGTTACCCTGACCCCAGTGCAGTGACATTGGGGGAAATGAGGGTGAAAATATTTCCTTAAAAACATTCTTTTCATGCCGCACGGTGAACGCAAATACCTTGCAACACTCAGCATGGCCTCACGTGTAAAGTTGTGATGAATTCACGAATATCGTCGACAGCAGAAAAACATCCAGAAACTAAGTCATAAACTAATTCATTCACTCATAATAGCAGTCACACACTCATGCAACCACTCACAGGCCCACTCAGAGAGTTGTACACCGACTTTAAGACCCACTCAATCACTCATGCACTCACTCACACATCCACTCAGATACTCACACACTCACTCACAGACTGACTCAGATACTCATGCACCTACTCACAGACCCACTCAAACCCTCATGCACCCACTCAGAGATACAGTCACAGACTGACATACCCACACGCCAACTGATTCAGACCCGCATTCACCCACTCACTCACAGACTACTCAGACCATCATGCACTCACTCACATACCCATTCAGACACTGATGCTCCCACTCCCCAGCCCAGTCTAAGACTCACACACTCATTCAAAGGCCCACTCGGAGACTCATGCACCCATTCACAGACCAACTCAGTCCCTCATTCACCCACTCAGAGACCCACTCAGAGAATGACACACCCACTCACAGACCCAATCAGACCCTCATGCACCTACTCACACACCCACTCAGACCCTCATGCACCTGCTCACAGATGCACTCAGAGACTCACATACTTACTCACAGCCCTACTGAGGCTCAGGCACTCAATCACAGACTCACTAAGACACTAATGCACCCACTCACAGACTTACTCGGACCATTACACACCCACTCACAGGCCCACTAAGACGCTGATGCACAGACCCATTCAGAAACTCATGCACTCACTCACAGACCCACACAGAGAATGATACACCCACTCAGTGACCCACTCAGATTCACATTTACCCACTCACAGATCCACTCAGAGACTGATGCACTCACTCATAAACCCACTCAGGCCCTTGTACACCCACTCACAGACCCCCTTAGACCCTCATACACCAATTCACAGACCCAAGGAGTCACACACTTACTCACAGACTCACTCAGAGACCCAGCACTCTGCACTCACTCACAGACCCATAGAGACACTTATATGCCCACTCACAGACCCACTTAGACCCTCACGCACCACTGACAAACCCACTCAGGCTGTCAGACATCCACTAACATACCCAAGTAGACCCTTACGCATCTACTCACAGATTCAGTCAAACCCTCACGTACCCACTCACAGACCCATTCATATACTCATGCTCCCACTTACAGATCCACTCATACCTTCATACAGCCACTCACAGACCCACTCAGACCCACATGCACCCAGTTACAGACCCACTCACAACCTCATCCAACTCCATTCAGACACTGACATACCCTCTAACAGACCCACAGACACATTCACGCACCCACTCAGAGACCCACTAAAAGGCTCACGCACCCACTCACAGACCTAATCAGACACTGACGCACCTCTCACATACCCACTTGGACACTCTCACACACATTCAAACACCCACCCAGACACTTATAGACTCAGTCACAATCACACACTCACTGACAAAGGTTAAGGGTTATGGTTAGAAAATATAATTTAAAGAAAAATTGAAATTCACTGAAAAAGACAAAGGTTACAGGGATGTTATAGTTAGGGCATATTTCTTTTTTTAAACTGCAGAAATTCACTAAAAAAAACAAAGGTTATAGTGAGAATGTAGTTATGAAATAGAATTAAAAAACCTCTGCAATTCACTGAAAAAAACAGAGGTTACAGGGACATCATAGATAGGCTCACATTTCACACATACAAAACTATTGAATTTCAGTAGAGTTACCTGAGCTAACTATAACTTGCGACCCCACAATGCACTACGTATGACCTCACAGAATACATCACTCATGACATGCTCAGTGACAACACTGGTGACATCACTGATAACATCTGAAATGACATCACCGATGACATCATCTAGTAAGTGTAAGTGGTTGAATGGATGTGTGAGTGGCTTTATGAGTGGCAGTATGGGTGAGTGAGTGGGAGAGTCAGTAACTTGAACTTTACTGAACCCAGGTTCAGTAACGTTTAAGTTTTTATTCGCAGGCAGTAAGTGTGGACTGCTACTGAACCTGGGGACTTATCATAGCTTTTAGTTGCTGTAGTTCTGGGACTGATTACGGTCAGCTCTACATAAACGTTTTACTTGCTACTTGGAGCGTTGTATTGTACTTTCAGATATGGTATTTTATTTTTTCAAGAACGACGTTCGTGTCGCTCCACGAGGCGAATAGAGCCTTTGATAATATATCTGTTATAACGCCAACACATGTTGGCTGCCTGCGGACTATGGAATGAACATTTCAAATACTTTAGTTCATTCCAATGTACTAACTTTGTGGTGTTTAATGATTCAAAGGACTTTTTAATAAAATATTTTAAAAAATGATGACAGTACAAGTAAAATGCAGCCCCTTGCAGCTGGCAAAGGCAATCATTTTAATTTTCATGTTAATAGTAGCTTCAGCATAAATGCGCAAAATGTCGCCAAAATTGCCCCAATTTACCCACAATTATGCAAAATGCTAAAATGCTAATAATGTTGCACCATATTTTAGCACGACAAGCATAGCTGTGTCCATTTTTGATACACAGATTCATTTCACGCCAACAAAAATAGTTAACAGTCGCGTTCTGTTGTTCTTGCGCATTCAATGTATATGTTTACCGTAACAGTTGCTTTTGTGACAAAGCGTTACTTCGACAGAAGCTTTATTACATAAAGTGTCATCATTTCACGATTATCCGGTTACAGGCATTACACAAAATTAACGAAATGTCACGAATAATGCCTGGGTAATTTAAATTTCACCCTGACCTAGATGATGATGATTTGTGCCAGTTTAGGTGCATCTGCCTAGACTACGTAATACATCAGGTGCAAGACAACGGAACAGCTTCCCAGACGCTCTACTGACGGTGCATTTGCCCCCAAACTGCCTTGAATCTTTTAATGCACCCGCTCTGATTTCATATCGCCAGGTACCAGGTTCAGCAATTTTTCCATGTTCAGCTTTGCGTGGCTCCGCACGCTGTTTATTAAGGATTTAGATGGAAATGTCGTCATTCATTTTACGGCTACATAAATGTACTGATCAAACATCGGATTCCTCTGTTCACTGTGAATTTTTTGGAAATAGAACAATCTGATGTCATTACAAGTAGAAGTATAATCCAATTATCTAAGTGAAATAATGTGTCATTATGCAACTCATACATTGTTAATGTGGGTCTTTGGAGATTATGCTTCTAAACTAAGGCAGACGTCTATGTGAGTCTATGGAGACTGAATATTGCGTTGCAGTGTCAGCATTTATTTAGAAGAGATGTCACTACAAAGCTTTGGGGACTATTTTGCGAAGCCTGAAACAAGGTTACGTAATTCTAAAGAGATTAAAGTACATCGTTCAATTTCAAGGGAAAACATACAATGAAAACAGCTGGTTTGAAGGAGGATAATGTGACGGCGAAGCTGAATAAACTTTCTGTCTGCCACGGAGAAGGGAATGAAACACTTTCATACTGAGGCAATGTCAAAGAACTTTGAAATCAATACTTTTTTTTTTCACAAGAAGGTCACAATTCTCAGCAGCCATTCCCAGACCCTTACACAGGGAATTCAAAAATATGTTATCAATTGAAATATTTCACAAATTCCTGATGCAATATAATACACAATATCTGGTAGCAACCCAGATCACATTTCCAAAAGTAGGACTGTTAAGCATTTGAATATATGAATAATTTATTATGTGTTTGTGAGATTTTTGTTTAGTTCTGTTTGACCCTGCACTTAGAACTCTAATTAGTAACCGTATAATGGCAAGAATCACCACTCCCAAACGGTATTTGTACCCTACACCACACAATTAGGATATTTTGTCCATGCAATGTGGAACAAAATGCGGCCCTGGAATACCTAAAACCTTATCAGCATACAAACTTTCCATTTCAACGACAACTCTGCTCCAATTTACCATCTCTCTCAGATAGTGGATGTACGAAAGATTTCATATATCGAGGAAATCATATATTATAGGTGAGAGATTTTGGAATAAGTTTTTACAATACATAATTCACTGAGGGAAGGATATCTGATAAGGTGAGTCTGCTAATAATTCTTCTAGATCTGTGAAAGTTTGGAGACGAGTTTGAAGAGTTATATACTGGAAGCTGGCATTGATATCTTTCTATAGAAGGATTTGCATGGCCGAGTAAAAATATAGACAACATGCAGCATGTAAGATATATCCTAGTGACTTAGTATCATGGTAGAACATTTATGTCCTTATTTTTGATTTTACATCTTTCCTACCTTTGAGTCCTGATGAAGACCCGTTTGGGAGCACGGAATTGGCCCTTGTGTTGTTATAGGGTCGAAACGTTGACGATACTGTTGTAGCCTGGATTGGTTTATCGAGTCAAGTTGAGGGCAGTAGCAGATATGGGAATATGACCCAGAGAAAATGATTTTGACTTAACTGTATGAATGGTCAACCAACAGGCTCCTTAAACTGAAGTTTTTTAGATATATTGTGTATCGGTTGGGTAGTTCTATATTTTCTATTCACGAGCACCTCACTTCTGCACAATTTTTCTGCCCTCTTTTTTTTTATGTGGTAGGAATGTTAGAATCATGTAAGGAATATTTTAAAGCGTATTTTCTTACAGTATGTTTTCTTGATAGTTTCTGTAAAGTTATGCTGCATATTTAGAATTTAATTCCTATTGTGTATGAATCATTAAGAGTACAACAAAGATGATAAACAATCTCCGGATGGACCATTGTAGTTTTGTATTATGATCAACCCAGGTCCTTCGGGTTACTATTGGTTTACCCTGTGTGTATTGTAATACTTTTAGAAAGTAGGCATTTTCTTGCTTATCCATTCTGTGCTTCTGCCTGCCTCTGGAATCCAACTCTAGGTCAGACTGACAGTTGGGCAATTTGTGAATTCCCTCTAGACAGTGACACAAAGGGAGCCGAGGTATGTCCTGCATATCCTGATGAGTCTCCGGGGCTAGAGTTGGGAGGGAGGAGCTTACACCTGCACCTGAAAGGACTGTGCCTGTTCTCACACCATACAGTCTCCAACCCCCTGGTGTGTGTGTGAGGACCAGCCTCGGCAAGGCTTGATCTTGTGAACAACAGAATTTACTTTGAAGTTTGCCTACTTCAATGGCCAAATTGAGTATACTTCGTGAACCCAAAACCCCAGACTTTAAGAATGCTTCTGGATCAAGAGGGACCTCTGCTAAGGAGAGGAGCTGAAGAGGTTGAGGAGGAGTACTTCCCCTTTGCTGTGTGTGCTTTGCTGGGTTGGCCTGCAGTTGCTGCTTCTGCCTTGAAGAGAACAGAGACTGGACTTTTGCTGTATATCCTGCTTGTGAAGTTTCTCCAACGGCTTGAAGTAGAGCTTGCCTCCTGTTGGGAGTGTCAGGGATATCAAAGATTTCATTTTCATCGGCCCACAGCACTGTGAACTGTGTGTTTTGTGCTGCAACAGAAAAAAAAAACACCACAATGTCGTCAACAATGCTACTGCCTGCATTGAGACCTGACGATGGCTCACGGAGCCGTGCCCCACTTCGTACCGCAACCCTGGTCTCACCGGCATTGCCACCGGATGCCGTTGCCAAGCCGCTACATGCCACGTGATCTGTGGGCTCTGCACTCCGCACACCTCATTTAGACTGCAGTGTTGGTATCCCCAATGATGATACTCTATGCTGACACCGATGCTGCTGTCTGCACCATGGCCTGAGTACACCACTCGTGAGGTACACAAAGCACCACATCATCCCGCAATGCAGCCCCGGTCCACTGATGCCAGTGCTGTCAACAAATGCCCCTGTCTGCACCACGACCCGTGGGCTCCGCACGGAGCCCACCCCATGTCATACCGCTGCCTTTGGCCTACCAACGACAGAGCTTCAGCAGTGACAACGCTGCTGCCTGCACCGAGACATTTGGGCACTGCACGTCACATCATCCTGCTTTGCACAGCAGCCACAACCCCATCAACACCAGCACTCCTGACTTCATCATCAGCCCAGAGTTAGATCTGCAAAGCGTGTGACTTCAAGGCCCCGATGACTCCTGCACAGACCTTCGGAGCCAATGCCAGCAATGCCTTCTGATGCCAGTGACACCACAATCCAGATCTCATTGCGAGGACCACAACGCCCTACCTTTCCACGGTACTGTTTGCAGGTCTTCCAAATAATGTAGCTGGCCCGCGCCACCGTGGTCTGTCTGAGGTAATGGATTTGTTGTTCACAATGCCAAGATAGCCCCAAAGGGAGTTATCGACTTCAAGGAACTGTATTTTTAAGTAATTCATGAAAAATTCATATCTTTATTATTGTATGTTGGATTTTCCTCATTTTGGTCCTGTTTTACACAGATAAATATTGGCGATTTTTATAAAACTGGTGTGGTGAACTATTGTAGTATTTTCACAGAATTACTGTGTGTTATCTGAAAATGCTTTACACATTGCTTCTGAGATAAGCCTGACTGCTGGTGCCAAGCTATCAACGGGGTGAGCAGGGGTTATCTGAGCTGGGTATCTCCCTTGCCCTGACAAGAGTGAGGGTCCCCACTTGGACAGGGTGTAAACCGACTGCCAATTAGAGACCCCATTTCTAACAATTACAATGTAAGATTTCAACATGCTTATTGTGACCACCCACACACAAATATAGAAGACCTGTCCCGTTCATGTCATTCTTGGTGAACCCAATGAATTATGTTTGTGATGTGCAGTTCACTGCTGTAAAAGATAGTGTCCTAGGGCTTCTCTTACCTGCTGAACTTATCATGGCACCATATTATGTAGAGTGCATGGAATGTGGAGATATGGATGCTTTTTAGTTTGGGTTGTGGATGAACTGGATTGATAGTTGGATTATTAAGTAAGGAAAACAAATCTTCACTTTTTATGTGAAATGTGACAGGGCTTGAAAAAAGTTAAACAATCTGCTGCTTAAAATATGAAAGTATGTTTCTGTTTAAAATCTTCAGCTTCCTCCTGATAGCTGTGGCCCAATCTAAAGGCTTTCCTTAAATAACAGTAAAAACAAGAGAAGAGAAATTAAATGATTAAAAAACATAAAATGATAATAATTGGTTCAGAGAATCAGGAGTTACTCATAAGGACTGTAGGATGGAAAGTCTTTCTAGCTTCCTTCTTATTGCCTGACAAAAGGGTATCACCTTGTGCTCAGAGGCAGCTGGTGGGTGAGCAAAGCGAACATTTTCACCCACTAACATGCACTGTAAAGAACCATCAATGCATTCAGGCTCAATGCCAAAGTTGTCCATCATGCCTTCTTCTCAATATAAGGGACAATGACTGAGAGGAATTGAGGCTGACATCAGTGTGGGGTTTCCACTTTCTATACAAGTGAAAAAGCGGCAAGTGTGTCTTTAAGATGGCCCTATTTAGGAGGAAAGAACAATTTTGGGCATAGGTAATGTTCCTGTTGCTGGCATTAGGAACAACGACACCGGTGGTGCAGAGTTTTTAACGCACAAGTGGGACAAGGTTGGGTGTTGGGAATTTTGTGGATTCCTGTGGTTTCCAGACGTTTGCATCACAGAAATGTAAGGAAAAGATATGATTTCAGTCAAAGTTTGAGGTTTGCATGGCATTATGGGTAAAATAACCTTATGAGATTCACACAAGGCACACCACCCTGGAATCCCCTGTCTTTCTACTTTTCAAAAATGTTTGTGGTTGATAGGTTTCCATGGGTGGTGGTCGAGCACAGCCCGTAATCCTGCAGCTACCTCTATTGCTGATCTCTCCAGGTAGCACTTTAGGGCTTTTTGTGTCAAGGGGTCTTGGCCCATCCACACAAGTAAGGCTTCATTTTTATTGAGAGACGTGGGGGATTGCTGTGTGGTAGGACATGTGTGGCTCCTCACAGATTTCAATACTTTTAATTACAGAAATGTGAGGAAAATATGTTTTAAGTCAAACGAGGTTTGCAAAGGATTCTGGGTAAAACAAACCCTGATGAGTCACCCCACCCTGGATTACCCTAGGTGTCTAGTTTTAAAAAAAAGTACAGGTTTGATAGGTTTCTCTAAGTGTTGGCTGAGCAAGAGCACAAAATCCACAGCAACCAACTTTGCAAACAAATGTCAGTTTTGAGTTGAAAAATGTGAAATGTCCATGTTGTATTTTGGGATATTTCCTGTTGCCGGCACTAGGCCTACCCCTACAATGGTTGACTATTCCTTTGTCTCTCTGCCATTGGCCACCTATCACCTAGGGGGCAGGGGAGAGAGCAACCATTGCCCACAGGAGCTAGTCTACTCTGTGACGATCCCCAAATCGGAAAGAATAATAGTCCCCTTTAGCACTTTCTACACCACAAACTACAAACAGGTTACATTTGCTCCATGAAACTTCGAGCTCTTATCCCATGCAGCAATGGACCTGGTAGCAGAATTGTAAGCCACAAGAAGTAGTGAGGTTGCAAAGGGGGAACTGCTAACCACCAAGTTAAGTGATAATTTTGTGAAACCTATCTCCGCCTGTCCACCTGCAGCTCTTTCAGCGACAACACACATGTTGCAGGAGCAAAGAGCCAAGCTACGAGAACTTAAAAGGAAAATCAACTCCACTATAATGCATTTCAGAAGCAGGCCCAGCAACTTAGACCTGCTAGGCGCTTTGAGGTATCAAAAATGGACACTAAACAAGCTCAAATGGTCAATCAGCAGGACTCGTGAAGAAGACCTATGAGCTAGGCTATATATGGATGCCAAGAGCAACAATAGTGCACGCTCCTGGCATACAATATGCAAACTTTTGTGCCTCGAACACAGTGGTATTACATCGCTCATACTGGAAGACGTTTGGGCACTATATCTTGGTGACCACTTCAACTGCCAGCACGCAACCTATGTTTCCCTTAAAGTATCTTTACGATGACCGACAAGTACGGGAACGCCCTATCTGCACATCTGCCCACAGGGGCCACCACTTACTACAGTGGCAGCAACTGCCTCGATAATTGACCTGAGAGTCAAGGGCAGGAGGGAAGGAGCCCTGGGACCAAATGGCCTCCACTTGTATTTTTTAAGCACATCAGGTCTTTCTGGGGAACAACTTTAGAAACTCTCTACTCAGGAATTGGCCTTACCAGCACTATCCCATTGTCCTGGAAGGGATCCATAATTTCACCAATCTTCAAAATTGGGGACGGATCGCTCCCAAAAAACTATAGCTTAATTGCCCTAATAGATAAAGAAGCAAAATACTTTGTAGGACTCCTGCTGGCACACCTGTCTGCATGGATTGCCGTAAAGAGAATAATACCTAAAAACAGCACAATGTCAATTAATAGCCAGGGGATGACCCCTCATGTGTTGTACTGGGCTGAGACACAGCTCCTGTAAGCACATAAATATAAATTCTTTGGGGTCATCATTTATAAGTAGGGTAACTTTGCGCACCATAGAGGTAGCATCATCGGGAAAGGCCTGACCTTAGCACTATCTTTAAAAGACTGAAAACAGAATTGAACGGCCCATCATGCACCCCTCTCTTGCAGGTAATGAAAGCCAAGCTCCTGCCCACAATAACTTACAGGAGTGAAATACAAAGAGGAAGAGACTCACAAACTTTAGACCACACAGTATGCAAAGTTTATTGGATTATCTTCAACCTTCCGAAATACACCTCTCCCGCAGAACTTATACTTGAGTTTGGTCTACTGAATCAGTCTTTGTCAAGACGAGGTGCATGTATAAACTTCTGCAGTAAAATCCAGGGAGCCACCTCAGACTCCCTCAACTACCACCTATGGCAAGAGCTTCAGCGCAAGAACGTCTCACCTGCTAGAGTCTACTTAGAAGATTAATTGAGAAACAAAGGCTCACTGACCTTTGGTGGATCCCAACTTCGCACAGCCTTTTCAAAAAAGAAGTCTGGAGGTCAATTAGGCTCTAGCCCTCGGTGGAGGACAAAGCAGCCTTTTCAAGGAGGTCCCATGCCTGAATGATACTGAACACCTATGCGACACTGAGCCCACAAGCATACTTTAGCCTTGGCTTTTCAAGGCACACCAAAGAGCAGTTTTTAAGGTGCTGGCTGGGATGTTTACCATGCGCATTAAACACAGCCCCCTGGCTAAGAGATCCAGCAAATAATACCTGTCATTTGTGTGGCGCTAGCATAGAAGATCTTCAACATCTGCTTTGCACCTGCAAAAAACTTGCACTTAAAAGGAAAGTTCTACTAAAAACGTATTTAACGAAAGAGGCCTGCGAACAAGGAGGCAAGCAGTGCCTACAGTTGAACTGTCGACTGGTTACATTCTTAACCCTGGTAACAAAAAAGCAGCAAGTGCCAACATGATAATATTGTAAGGCAAGCTGCTTTGTGAACTTTGTCATACAAATCCCCCCCTTGGGCCCTTATGTCACAAGCTGCCAGCTATTATGTCGAAGAAGGATATTAGCCAAATAATGCTCCTAGATCAACCGAGTTCAGAATCTGATAAGACTCTTTTTAGCAATGTGTAAAATTATGAACATGGTTTTAATGCAATAGTTTTAAGTAACTATGCAAATAAAGCATCTATCTATCTATCTATCTATCTATCTATCTATCTATCTATCTATCTATCTATCTATCTATCTATCTATCTATCTATCCACCCTCACAAGTGAGGCACCATTTTTATCAGACTTGTGGGAATGCAAGGTGGAAAGAAGTTTGTGTTTACCTGCAAATTCCAAAACTTTAAATCGCAGAAATTTAAGGAACATTATTTTTTGGTCACAGTTTCAAGTTTGCAAGGGATTCTTGGTATAAAAACCAAGTGAGAGGTACACAAGTCACATCAACCCCGATTCTTCAAGGTAGCTCATTTTAAAAAACATCTACAGGTTTTCTAGCTTTCCCTAGGTGCAGGCCTAGCCAGGGTCCAAAATCCGCAACTATCCACTTTGCCAAAAAAAGGTTAGTTTTATGTGGAAAAATGTGACACATGCATGTTGCGTTTTGGGTCTTTTCCTGTTGCGGGGACTAGGCCTACCCACACAAGTGAGTTACCAATTTTATCAGGAGACTTGAGGGAATGCTGGTTGGAAGGAAATTAGTGGCTCCCCACACATTTCTGAACTTTCCATCACAGAAATGTGAGGAATATATAGTTTTAGTGGAAGTTTGAGGTTCATAAAGGGAAACTGGTGAGAACCATGCAAGTCACCCCACCCTGGATTCCCCATGGTGTTTAGTTTTCAGAAATGTTTTCTAGGTTTCCCTAGGTGTCAGCTCAGCTAAGGCTCAAATCCACAGCTACCCACATTGGGAAAAAAGGTCAGTTTTCAGTGGAAAAATGTGATATGTCAATGTTGTGTTGTGGCCCCTTTCTATTGCGGCCACTAGGCCTACTCACACAAGTGAGGAACCATTTTTGTTTGAAAATATGTGGGAGCATGGAAGAGGAGAACATTTGTTATTACCAATTGGATTACATTTACTATCCGGACCATACAGCTGTATGAGCATCCTAACCTTTCTCTTCAGGCATCAAAGGCTTACCATCAATATTCTAAAGGTTTGCTTAATGGCACCTTAGGTAGGTATAAGTGTCACTTTATAGCTCTGCTGTGTGTTGGGATAAGTAGTGGTGTGGTGACACACTCTTAACAGCTTGGAAAAGATAGAGGGCCTCATTTATGAGTCCCAGTCGCCTCCACAGCAACACTTTTAGCGATGCTCCAGTGGTGCAATGCCCTATGCCATTTTTACAAAGCAGCGTTAAGCCACTTTTTGTGGCTTAACGCCACCTTGAAAATATACGACCCCTTTACATTACTTGGCATGAAAGGGGCGTGCAATGGGTGTTGCTGTGGTCATTCCACCGCCACATCATTTCATTTTGATGCTGCCCCAGATTTATGACAAATAGTAAACCTAAGGCAGCACCAAAAACTAACGCCACCCCAGGGTGGCATTACCATAGCACAATGAGGATAAATATTTTTATTTCTCCTAGTTTTTGCTTTTTCTTTGTGTGCTATGTTCTTCAGCACACTTAGGGCCATGAATGATTGTTTATGTGCAGGAAGGTCCCTTCCTGCACATAAACTGTCATTAAATAATGATTATTTGCTACTGCATTCTGCAGCACACATAAAAGTAAGAAATGACCATTATTGATTGTTTATGTGCAGGAAGGAATACCTTCCTGCGCATAAACAATAGTTCCCTGCATCACAGGCATTCTTGCACTATGGCGCAAGGGTGCCTGCGTTGGTGCTAAGCAGCTAAATTTAGCGCCAGTGCTAGAGAAAACACAGAGGTGTGCCATATTGTCTTAAATATGGCTCATCCCTGTGTTTCTGAAGTGACACTGTGTGGCACTGCCAAATTTTTCGCAGCGCCCCGCTGAGCAACTTTCTAGTAAATGAGGGCCAGAAATTCATGTTGCGGTGGGGCTTGCCATCAGTTCACATATATTAAAGTTACACTTTTACATTTCATAATTAATTGAGTATAAGACAAAAAGATATTTAGTCATTCATCCCAATTATGTATACAACATGTGCCTACATATGAGGTCTTTCACAGTGTAAACATAGGAACAGGTAGAGTATGACACGTTTTACTCACCCAGCCACATGTACTTCATGGCCACCAGTTTTATATTAAGCAGCAATTGGTGACCAAAATTTGCAGCTGCTTCATTACACAGTCTGGAGGTAGGTCTAATCTTCAATGATATGAACATAGGAATTGCTAACGACTTGTATACCGATTAACTTTTAATGATTTTGAGTACATATTAGTTTCTGCAAACTTATAATGAGACGTGGGCAATTATATGTGCTTCAAATAAATGTTGGAACATGGCCATAGAATTAAATGCATAGCTCTCACTGTTCATTGCCTACTCTAAACAGTAAGATTGGTATATTTTGCTATGGGTTCTTGATGATTATTGGACCTGGCCCTTTTACAGGGTCATTCCCCAAACTTTTTGCCTTTTCCTCCCTATTTTTCTGACCCTTTTTGGTTGACGTTATGACTCTGGGCACTTTACTGCTGCTCATCAGTGCTAAAGTGCATGTGCTTTCCCTTGTAAACTTGGTATGATTGGCTTATACCTAATTGGCGTATTTAATTTACCTGTAAGTACCTTGTAAAATGGTATCTCTATACCCAGGCCCTTTAAATTAAATGCTACTAGTGGGCCTGCAGCACTGCTTGCTCCACCCACTGAAGTAGGCTTTCAAACCTGTCTGAGGCCTGCTAGCACGGGCCTGTGTGGGCAAATTTTCTTGCCAGGCCCAGAACTCCCCTTTCACTCAATGTAAGTCACCCATAAGGTAGGCCCTAGATAGCTCTATAGGCAGGGTGCCATGTATGTAGAAGGCAGGACAAGTGCCCAGTAGTGTGGCCTGTCCTGGTAGTGATAAACCACCTATTTGGTTTCTCACTGCGTGAGTGCTACCTTCTCATAGGATTGCATTGGAAATGCCCTGCCTTATGCACAGGGGGTATTATCTGACTTATAAGGGGTAGCGTATGTGTTAGAAATGGGGTCTTCGGTTGGCAGTCAGGTTACCCCTGTCCAAGCAAGGACCCTCACTCTAGTCAGGGTAAGTCACACACAATCCAGATTATCCTGTGCCCACCCTCTGGTAGCTTGGCACTGAGCAGTCAGGCTTAACTTAGAAGGCAATGTGTAAAGTATTTGTGCAATAAACCATACAATAGCACAATATAGCACCACAAAAATACAGCACACAGTGTTTAGAAAAATATATAATATTTATCTGGATATTTGCAGGTCAAAACGATAAAAGATGCAATAAGAAATTGTAAAGCTATCACTGGAAAGTGATATAAAGGGGGTCATTATGAACCTGGCGGAAGGCGGAGAAGCGGCGGTAAGACCGCCAACAGGCTGCCGGTCTTTTTTTTATTTATTATTACCATGGCCGTTACAGCCATGGTCATCCGTCAGTTCTCCGTTCCGCCCGCCGGGCTGGAGACCTGGGTCTCCAGCCCGGCGGCTGTCACTATACCGCTGGCGGTATTTTGACCCGGCTTACCGCCGTGGATTTCCTGCGGTTGGAACCGCCATGAAATCCATGGCGGTAAGCACTATCAGTGCCAGGGTATTCCTTCCCTGGCACTGATAGGGGTCTCCCCCACCCCCACACGGACTCCCTCCCCTACACCACCCACCACCCCTGCCACCCCCAAAATGTGTCAGGGCCCCCGTCCCCACCCCGACCCCCAACATCACAGAACTCACACACACACGACACGCACGCAGGCACCACCAACACACACATGCACACACATCGACATACATGCCTACATCCACACACACAGTCAGACACGCACACCCACATACAAACATACACGCACACATCCATACAGACATACCCACAGACATACACGCACTCATTCCCAAAACACGCAACACCCCCGCAAGCATACACGCACTCACACACCCCCTCTACATACACAGACGCACACCCCCCTGCACCCACACAACACACAACACCCCCCACCCCCCTCCCCTAACGGACGATCGACTTACCTGTTCCGTCGATCCTCCGGGAGGGGACGGGAGCCATGGGGGCTGCTCCGTCGACACCACACCGCCAACAGAACACCGCCACGCCGAATCACAGGACGTGACTCGG
The DNA here is from genome assembly GCF_031143425.1 of Pleurodeles waltl. Taxonomy (NCBI): domain Eukaryota; kingdom Metazoa; phylum Chordata; class Amphibia; order Caudata; family Salamandridae; genus Pleurodeles; species Pleurodeles waltl. The sequence continues at coordinate 1,044,930,712 of NC_090447.1, read as the reverse complement.
TGGGCGGTGTTCTGTTGGCGTGGCGGTGAAGGTGGAGCAACCTCCACTTCCCCGCCGCCCGCCAGTATGGCTGTTGGCGGCTCTCCATCGGAAAAAGGACCGAGAGCAGCCAACAGTCATAATACGCCGAGCGGCAAACCGCCACTACTGGCGGTCTTCCGCACGGCGGTCCCTCAGCGGTCTTGGAAAAAGACCGCTGAGGTTGTAATGACCAACAAAGGTGGTCATTCTGACCTCGGCGGTAAAAGGCGCCTACCGCCGGTCAGAAATCCTCCATAATTCCGCCGCGGTCGCGGTAACCCGCCACGGTCATTCTGACCCGCAGCAGCCAAACCTCCGAAAATCCGACAGCCACAACAGACCGCCAGACCAGCGGTCGGCGGAAAAGTGGAGGTGACCAAACCTCCACCGTCACGCCAACAGAAATACGCCCATGCCATTACGACCCACGAATCCACGCGGCGGTCTTTCAAACGCGGTTTTCCATTGGCGGTACACACCGCCGCGGTCAGAATACACACAAACGAACAAAACTCAGCCACATTGGCCGATTTGAATTCCACACACCTGATACACATACACACACCACTCCCACACACACAATACAATATAAAACACACACCCACATCACCCACAAACCCCTACGACCAAAAATTCAGAAAGAAGCACTGAGAGACACATCAGCGATCACAGAATACCATCACACAGAGGCACACTACACCATCACCCACACAATATCCACACACAAAACAACACACACCACCACACTCAACACACTTAACTACACATACTCCACCCCACACATCATACACACCACTCCATGGCACCCCAAAGACACCCCCGCTTCTCAGACGAAGAACTCAGGGTCATGGTGGAGGAAATCGTTCGGGTAGAGCCCCAGCTCTTCGGCACACAGGTCCAATACACCAGCATTGCCCGGAGGACGGAGCTATGGCAGAGGATTGTCGACAGGGTCAACGCTGTGGGACAGCACCCCAGAAATCGGGAAGACATCAGGAAGCGATGGAACGACCTACGGGGGAAGGTGCGTTCCATGGTATCCAGGCACAACATCGCCGTGTAGAAGACTGGCGGAGGACCCCCACCTCAACCCCCACAATTTACAACATGGGAGGAGGAAGTCTTGAACATCCTGCATCCTGACGGCCTCGCAGGAGTCGGCGGAGGAATGGATACTGGTAAGTTGAAGCTTCACTACTGCTTCCCCCCCACCTGCATGCCAAATCATACCCCAACCCTCACCCCCATCCTCGAACCCCACCCTCACCCCCACCCCCATCCTCACCCCCACCCTCACCCCCACCACCATCCTCACCCCCACCACCATCCTCACCCCCACCCCCAGCACACCTATTCCCTGCCAATGTCTCACCATCACAACCCACACATCCCAAAACCTAGGCCTGCATGCGTCCACTAAGCATGGACACCCATCACCAAAGCATGCCCAATGCATATACACATCCCCCCACAAGCCACCCTCACCAAAGCCCCCACACACGAATGCCAGCACTTGGGGACACGGGAACCCACAGATACACCCATATGCCACACATTGAAACTATAACCATACCTCTATACCCCTGCAGGACCCGACCGTCAACACACCGCCACAGAGGGCCCAGAATTCTCCACACCCCCCACCCAAGAGGCCGTCAGCGATGACAGCAGCTCTGTCGACCTGGACACTGATGACCAGCCCGGACCATCGGGGACCTCTGGACAGTCGGTTCCCCTCACACAGGCACAGGCCACTACAGACCCAAACCCCTCTGGGAACACCAGCACAGCTCCCACCCAGCGGGCCCATGCCTCTGTCTCCAGGGCGCGTCAATCTGCGGTGTGTCTACCACTACAGGGCACCCAGGATAACCCACCACCCCAACAACAACAGGAACCAGGGGGCAGTGGTAGTGGGCACACCAGCCAGGGGGCAGAGGCCCAGGGAAACAGGGCAACTCGGAGGGCAGCTGTGCGACAGGGGGGGGACGGGCCCAGGGAACCCACTCTCCACGAGGCCCTCACCACCATCATGGGAGCATACAACCGCTCCCAGGAGACGATGGCGACGGTACTGGCCCGGTTCCAGGAGATCCAGGTACTGCAGGAGGAACACTATCGGGGGTACAGGGAGGACATCAGAGCCCTCACCTCCACCCTGGTTACCATGGTAGGGCTGCTGCAGGACCTCATCAACACCAGGACGGACACTCAACAACAACAAAAGGCCCCTGCCACTAGCCTGGACCAAGAACAGCCAACCACCTCCGCCGGCGCTAGTGGACAGGAGGCCCCCGCACAACAGCAGCCCACCAGACCCCCACCTCCTGCAGGAGAAGAACCACCCCGCAAGAGGGCCCTGAGATCTCGCAAGAAGACAGAGTAGGATGTCAAGACCCCCGCCAGCAAAGGATACCACCTGATGTCAGCCCACTGTCCCACATTGTCACCCTGTCCATCCTTGAACTGCCCATGCTCCATCTCTCCACAGGCCTCTGGACAATGCACCTGTGTGACTGTTACTCTGGACCCTGCCATGGACATTCCTTCACCATAGCCCCCACCCACTTGAAACCACCCATCCCATTTTGAGCACTGAAATAAACACCTATTTTGCACAAAACTATCTGGAGTCTGGCTGTGATTTCAAAATATTGTAATTGACATGACATTGCAAATATGTCCTTGTACATAGTGAAGTCAACAAACAGCTGCCACAAAGCTGTAGTCCATGGGGAAACGAAGCACAGGACTCGTAGTGGGGACCACAGATCTGAAATAGGGAGGGAAAAGCCACAACTCAGTCATCATACACTGGGGCAAATAGACAGGCAGCAGAGATGCAGGAGAGTAGTTCATATTTACTAAATTATGTTTGAATTGTTACCTGTGTCCTATTGGAAGTACTGTTCAATGATGCTGTCCCTGTTGTCTGTTTCAGCCCCGTCGTCTTCCTCCTCGTCACTCTCCACAGGTTCCACAGCTGCCACAACACCACCGTCTCGACCATCCTCCTGCAGGAAAGGCACCTGGCGGCGCAAAGCCAGGTTGTGAAGCATGCAGCAGGCCACGATGATGTGACACACCTTCTTAGGTGAGTACATTAGGGATCCCCCTGTCATATGCAGGCACCGAAACCTGGCCTTTAGGAGGCCAAAGGTGCGTTTGATCACCCTCCTAGTACGCCCATGGGCCTCATTGTACCGTTCCTCTGCCCTGGTCCGGGGATTCCTTACTGGGGTCAGTAGCCACGACAGGTTGGGGTACCCAGAGTCCCCCAATAGCCATACACGGTGTCTCTCTAGCTGTTCCATCACGTAAGGGATGCTGCTATTCCTCAGGATGTAGGCGTCATGCACTGACCCTGGGAATTTGGCATTTACATGCGAGATGTACTGGTCAGCCAAGCACACCACCTGGATGTTCATGGAATGGTAACTTTTTCTGTTCCTGTACACCTGCTCCCTGTCTCTTGGGGGAACCAAAGCCACATGGGTCCCATCAATGGCACCAATGACGTTGGGAATATGTCCAAGGGCGTAGAAATCACCCTTCACTGTAGCCAATTCGCCCACCTCAGGGAAAATGATGTAGCTCCTCACGTATTTCATCAGGGCAGACAACACTCTGGATAACACCTTCGAAAACATGGGCTGAGACATCCCAGAAGCAATTCCCACTGTTGTCTGAAATGACCCACTTGCCAAGAAATGGAGTACTGACAGGACCTGCACCAGAGGGGGAATCCCTGTGGGTTGGCGGATGGGGGACATCAGGTCGGGCTCCAGCTGGGCACACAGTTCATGTATAGTGGCACGGTCAAGCCGGTAGGTCAGGATAATGTGGCGTTCTTCCATTGTCGACAGGTCCACCAGCGGTCGGTACACGCGAGGATTCATCCGTCTCCTCGCCAAACCCAGCGGACGGTGCCTAGGAAGGACAACATGGAGCACAGAGTCAAGCAACCCACAGGTACGTACTCACAGCTTGCACAGTAAACGATTCTCTATGCAGTGAATGGCGTGTCTGAGTGGCTATGCAAGGCCTAGGCCTGTGTGACGCAATTGAAATTGAGCCATGTGGACCCTCGAAATGGCGGCTGCCTGACCTGTGAAGTGTGACAATGGGATGTGAGGTCAATGCGCTGGCGTGGCACACCGCGGCGGTCGGCGGTCGAAGACCGCGGCGCGAAGCCGCATTGGTTAACATTGAAGCCTATGGGTTTCAGGAGCCAATGGCGAAGGGCGCCGGCGGTGGCGGTACGCACCGCCGCAGTACGCACCGCCGCGGACGTGACCGCCATTTCCTATCTACTTATCCACTTGCGACTTGAACTTTCACAGGAGAGGACCTATACTGCAAGTGTTGCTGTGACCTCGGTCTGGAAGGGACAATGGCTGCTGCGACTGGGGAAAGGGCCCCTGCCTTCACTGGAGAGGAGTTGGAGAAACTTGTGGATGGGGTCCTCCCCCAGTATGCGCTACTCTACGGTCCTCCAGACCAACAAGTGAGTTTAATTCTATATGGATTTGGGGCCACTGGCTGGCTTGGGGGCCTGGCGGGGGGCCTGGCGGGGATGGGGGGCATGTTGGGGCTGGCGGGGGGCCTGGCGGGGATGGGGGGCATGTTGGGCCTGGCGGGGGGCCTGGCGGGGATGGGGGGCATGTTGGGCCTGGCGGGGGGCCTGGCGGGGATGGGGGGCATGTTGGGGCTGGCGGGGGGCCTGGCGGGGATGGGGGGCTTGTTGGGCCTGGCGGGGGGCCTGGCGGGGGGCCTGGCGGGGATGGGGGGCATGTTGGGCCTGGCGGGGGGCCTGGCGGGGATGGGGGGCATGTTGGGGCTGGCGGGGGGCCTGGCGGGGATGGGGGGCATGTTGGGCCTGGCGGGGGGCCTGGCGGGGATGGGGGGCATGTTGGGCCTGGCGGGGGGCCTGGCGGGGATGGGGGGCATGTTGGGGCTGGCGGGGGGCCTGGCGGGGATGGGGGGCATGTTGGGCCTGGCGGGGGGCCTGGCGGGGGGCCTGGCGGGGATGGGGGGCGTTGGGCCACTGGCAACGAAAATGCAGACAAACTTGAATGTGGTATTTCTCCCTCCCTGTACGTGTCACATAGGTCCGCGCCCATGAGAAGATCGGGATTTGGCATGCCATCGCCAAGGAAGTCCGGACCCTGGGGGTCCACCATCGACGGGGCACCCACTGCCGCAAGAGGTGGGAGGACATCCGCCGCGGGACCAAGAAGACCGCCGAGTCTCTGCTGGGGATGGCCTCCCAACGTAGGCGGGGTGCCTGCCGTCAACTGACCCCCCTGATGTTCCGGATCCTGGCGGTGGCCTACCCTGATTTGGATGGGCGCGTGAGGGCAGCACAGCAGACACAAGGGGGTGAGTACAAGCATTATCTACTCTGTTGTCGCGCAGTGGAGGTGTCTGGGTGGGGGAGGAGGGCTGTGGGTCCCCCTAGGCCAGGGCGATATCTGTAGGCTGGGCACCCCTGTAAGCCCCTGTGTCCCCAGCCACCACCCTCAGTAGTGTGTCAGTACAGCCATCCCTGGGCCGTGTCATCCATGGGTGCAGTTGTCAACTCTAGGCGTGTAGGGCATGTTCCACGGAATGCGAAGCGGACCCCAAGTGCGCAACTTAGTGCAGGGGGCATCTGTGTCTGTCATGTCCGCTAACTGTACCGGTGATCCATGTACTCAAAATCTCTTTATTTCTCTCTCCCCCCCCTTTTTGTTTGTCTTTCTGGGCTTGTGTGCATCAGCATCATCAGGCGGAGGAGAAGTGGCATCGGGGCAGGAGGGAGCTGCATCTCACATGGCCCAGGAGGGCCATGCCACAGAGTCTGACTGGACCAGTGAGACGGAGGGCGAGGGGAGCTCCACAACGGGGACGACTGGACCCTGCAGTGACACGGACACGTCCTCGGAAGGGAGCTCCCTTGCGGGGGTGGCACCATCCGTGCCCCCCGCCATTACAGGTACAGCCGCCACCCAGCGCACCATCTCCGCCCTCCCAGCAGCCCCTCAGCGTTCGCCCCGTGCCCGCTCTGCCAGGAAGCCGGGCATCTCCTTCGCCCCAGGCACCTCAGGCCCTGCCCCTGTTACCCCCGCTGCCCTCAGTGAGGAGGTCATTGACCTCCTCCGAACGCTCATTGTTGGGCAGACTACCCTTTTGAATGCCATCCAGGGGGTGGAGAGGGAGGTTCATCGCAGCAATGCGTACCTGGAGGGCATTCATTCGGGTCAGGCTGCCCATCAGCGATCGTTCCAGGCTCTGGCCTCAGCACTGACGGCAGCCATTGTCCCTGTCTCCTGCCTCCCTCTACTAACTCCCTCCTCCCAGTCTCCTGTTCCTCTGCCTGTCCCACCCACACCATCAGACCAGCCTGCACACACCTCAACACCCAAGAGCAGCTCATCCAAACATAAGCACCACAGATCACGCAGACATTCACACAAGCAACATTCCGATGCAGACATGCCAACAGTCACTACCACCTCTGTGACCCCCACCTCCTCGTCTCCCTCCTCCCTCCCTGTGACGTCTACACTCACACCTTCATTCACCTCACCATCAGCCAGTGTTTCCATCACCAGCATACCCTCCACTACAGTCCGCACACGTGCAGTCACCACCCCCACTGCCATTTACACGTCCCCTGTGTCCTCTCCCACTGTGTCTGTCACCCCCTCTTCCACACCACACAAACGCAGCCACCCACCCACCCAACAGCCATCCACCTCACGACAGCCTCCCGCTCCTGCACCTGCACCCAAAGACAGCAAACTTGTCTCGCCTACAACCACATCCTCTCCCTCCACTCCCATACCCACTGTACCTACCACTATCCATTGTCCCAAGAAAATATATCTCTCTACTGCTACCTTCTTTCCTGACCCTGAGCCCCCCCCTCCTTCTCGTCGGGGTAAAAAGAGCACCTCAGCCACCACCAGCCCTGCAGCCCCCTTGACAAGGGTGCAGGGGTATTGGAGCCCACCAGCCCGCAGGTCTGGATCTTCGCCCAGCAGCAAGGGGACAGCCAGCCCACCCCCTGGGAAGAGGAGCAGAAGGCGGAAGGGCCGCCGCCGGAGCCCGGATTCGATATCCCCCCAGGACACTAGCCAGCCACCGTCAACAGCCACAGCTCCAAAGGGAGGAAAGGGCCACAGACTCCCGACTAAGGAGGGCAAGGGCAGCAAGGCGGAGAAGTCAGGCAGCAGGCCTGCTGCCCATGGAGGACCCGTCACAGCTGCCCAGGAGGAGCCCGCAACCCCCATAGCCGCTGCCCCGGGAGGAACCGGCACAGCTGCCCCGGGAGAGCCCACCACCCCCATAGCCGCTGCCCAGGGAGGACCCAGCCCAGCTGGCCAGGAGGGCCCCACCACCCACAGCCCAGGTGGGCATTGAAGGAGCACCATCCCCGCTGCCCAGGAGGGCACCACCAGGCAATGAGCAGTTGGCCATAGAATGGCCGCCGTCTCCAGCACCGCTCCGCTGGGGACCGCCGTCTCAAGAACCGCTGAACTGGGCCCTTCAAGGCAAGAACCGCTGAACTGGGCCCCGCCGTCTCCAGCACCGCTCCACTGGGGACCGCCGTCTCAAGAACCGCTGAACTGGGCCCTTCAAGGCAAGAACCGCTGAACTGGGCCCCGCCGTCTCCAGCACCGCTCCGCTGGGGACCGCCGTCTCAAGAACCGCTGAACTGGGCCCTTCAAGGCAAGAACCGCTGAACTGGGCCCTTCAAGGCAAGACCCGCTGAACTGGGCCCCGCCGTCTCCAGCACCGCTCCGCTGGGCACCGCCGTCTCAAGAACCGCTGAACTGGGCCCTTCAAGGCAAGAACCGCTGAACTGGGCCCTTCAAGGCAAGAACCGCTGAACTGGGCCCCGCCGTTTCCAGCACCGCTCCGCTGGGGACCGCCGTCTCAAGAACCGCTGAACTGGGCCCTTCAAGGCAAGAACCGCTGAACTGGGCCCCGCCGTCTCCAGCACCGCTCCGCTGGGGACCGCCGTCTCAAGAACTGCTGAACTGGGCCCTTCAAGGCAAGAACCGCTGAACTGGGCCCCGCCGTCTCCAGCTCCGCTCCGCTGGGGACCGCCGTCTCAAGAACCACTGAACTGGGCCCTTCAAGGCAAGAACCGCTGAACTGGGCCCTTCAAGGCAAGAACCGCTGAACTGGGCCCCGCCGTCTCCAGCACCGCTCCGCTGGGGACCGCCATCTCAAGAACCGCTGAACTGGGCCCTTCAAGGCAAGAACCACTGAACTGGGCCCCGCCGTCTCCAGCACCGCTCCGCTGGGGACCGCCATCTCAAGAACTGCTGAACTGGGCCCTTCAAGGCAAGAACCGCTGAACTGGGCCCCGCCGTCTCCAGCTCCGCTCCGCTGGGGACCGCCGTCTCAAGAACCGCTGAACTGGGCCCTTCAAGGCAAGAACCGCTGAACTGGGCCCCGCCGTCTCCAGCTCCGCTCCGCTGGGGACCGCCGTCTCAAGAACCGCTGAACTGGGCCCTTCAAGGCAAGAACCGCTGAACTGGGCCCTTCCAGGCAGGAACCGCTGGCCCTTTGGCAGACGTGGCAGGGCAGGATCTGTCTCGGGCAGGGCTGCAGGATGTCCTCTGGCCAACATGCCTCCTCCAGTGGCAGTGGAGTCTGTTATGGACTGTTTGGACTGTGGCTTTGCTCTCCCCAGGATGGCCCAGTGGGCAGGCCACCCACTGTATGGACTGTTTGGACTGTGGCTTTGCTCTCCCAAGGATGGCCCAGTGGGCAGGCCACCCACTGTATGGACTGTTTGGACTGTGGCTTTGCTCTCCCCAGGATGGCCCAGTGGGCAGGCCACCCACTGTATGGACTGTTTGGACTGTGGCTTTGCTCTCCCCAGGATGGCCAATGGTCATGGAGTCCCCTCGTGGATCTGGCGTCGTGTACTCAAGTGGCTGAGGTGCCCCCCCTTCCCTTCCCCCTGAGGTGCCTGTCCTTTTTTCTTTCTGATGCCCCTGCAGTGTTCTCTCCGTGGAGTTCTTGTCGTGGGACTGGGCCTTGCCCCTTTGCTCAGGACCCCTGTGGTCCACGGACAGTGGTTGGACTACATTTAGTAGCTGTATATATTTTGTACATAGTTTATCTATTTATTTGGATTACTGCTGTCCATTTTTCAATATATCTGCCCGTTTGAGATCTCTTCTTTTGGTCTTTGCATTATTTCGGAAGAGGGGGGTTTGTGGGTTGTGACAGTGATCTGTGTGAATGCATTGATGTGTGTGTTGTAGTGGGTGTGGGTGGGTGGGTGTGTGCCGGAAATCTTTTCCCTCCCCTGTGTCGTAGGTGCAGTACTCACCGATGTCTTCCGCGCCGCCGGGCGTGCTCCTGGTACAGGAGCAGGTATAGGAGTGCAGGGATGACCTGCAACTCGGGTTCCATACTGCCGGAATCTCGCGTGGAGTATGTGGAGGTGAGCGTTTTCCCGTTCGTAGTCTGTTTCCGCCCCCGGAAAAGGTGGCGGATTGGTGGGTCGTGATAGGGTGGGCGGTACATTGTCTGCCGCCTGGCTGTTGGCGGGGACCGCCGCGCTGTTTGTTTGTTCCGCCGTGGCGGGCGGAGTGTTAATGCGGCGGGCTGTGTTGGCGGTTCCCGCCAGGGTCAGAATTGCATATTTTGGACCGCCGGCCTGTTGGCGGGTTGGCCGCCGCTTTATCACCGACCGCCAGGGTCAGAATGAGGGCCAAAGTGTCTTAATTCTTTAAAAAGCAAACAAAGGGGGTCATTCCAACCCCATGCGGCCGCCAATGCGGCCGCACTCACGCGTCCCCCATTCTGACATTCCCCCTGGGCCGGCGGGAATGAGGCCGCAACACAGGAGCCGGCTCCGAATGGAGCCGGCGGTGTTGCGGCCGTGCGACGGGTGCAGTTGCACCCGTCGCGCTTTTCACTGTCTGCTATGCAGACAGTGAAAAGCTGGCCGGGGCCCTGTTAGGGGGCCCCTGCACTGCCCATGCCAATAGCATGGGCAGTGCAGGGGCCCCCATGGGCCCCAGGACACCCCTTACCTCCAGCCTCTTCCTGGCGGTGAAAACGACCAGATACAGGCTGGCGGTAAGGGGGTCATAATCCCCAGGGCATCGCTGCTTGCAGCGCTGCCCTGGCGGATTATCACCGCAGGGGCAGAAACGGCGGAAAACCGCCGGCCCCGGCAGTGCGACCGCGGCTTTACCGCCGCGGTCAGAATAGGGAAGAAAGCACCGCCAGCCTGTTGGCGGTGCTTTCAGTCATTATAGCCCTGGCGGTCTCGGACCGCCAAGGTCAGAATGATCCCCAAAGTCTCTTTCAAGCACAAAGTACCTGGTTGGAGTGAAACCTCCGCAAAGGGCCGCAGAGGAGGAGATGCGTGGACAAAATGGTGTGTGCGTCGGTTTCACCCCTTCACACACGGACTTGCATCATTATTTTCCACACGGGGAAGACGTTGCATCGATTTCCGCCGCGTGGATGGGTCTCTTCTTCGGGTTGCGGGGTTTTCAGACACCCTGGGGTCTGTGCGTGGAATCCTGGGCTTGTTGACTGGCTGCGCATCGTTCCGGTGGGCAATGCGTGGAATTTTCTCGCTCACAGCAGGCGCTGCGTTGATTTCCCCTCTGGAAGTCGGGCGGCGTTGTCCAGGCGGGCCATGCATCGAAGTTCCGGTCGCACTGCAGGCTTCGCGTCAATCTTTTCCTCGCAAAGTCGAACCGCGTCTTTCCAGTTCGGTGTGCAGTGAATTTTTCACCGCGGACCAAGCTGTGCGTAAAATTTTTCACCACACAAGGAGTCCAGTTGCAAGAAAGGAACAGGAGGCAAGCTCTATCCAAGCCCTTGGAGAGCACTTCTGCAGCAAAGCAAGAGAGCAGCAAGGCAGCAGAGCAACAGCAAGGCAGAAGTCCTTTGTAGAAAGCAATCAGGTGAGTCCTTTAGGCAGCCAGGCAGTTCTTCTTGTCAGGGTGCAGGTTCTGGTTCAGGTTTCTTCTCCAGGAAGTGTCTGAGGTGGTAGGGCAGAGGCCCTGTTTTACACCCAAATGTGCCTTTGAAGTGGGGGAGACTTCAAAGAGTGGCTTAGAAGTGCACCAGGTCCCTTTTCAGTTCAATCCTGTCTGCCAGGGTCCCAGTAGGGTGTGTGGCAGTCCTTTGTGTGAGAGCAGGCCCTCCACACTCCCAGCCCGGGAAGACCCATTTAAAATGTAGATATATGCAAGTGAGGCTGAGTGTCCTGTATTTGGGGTGTGTCTGAGTGAATGCACACGGAGCTGTCAACTAAACCCAGCCAGACGTGGATTGTAAGGCACAGAAAGATTTAAGTGCAGAGAAATGCTCACTTTCTAAAAGTGGCATTTCTAAAATAGTAATATTAAATCCAACTTCACCAGTCAGCAGGATTTTGTATTACCATTCTGGCCATACTAAATATGACCTTCCTAATCCTTTCAGATCAGCATCTACCACTTCAGCAATGTATGAGGGCAGCCCCAATGCTAGCCTATGAAGGGAGCAGGCCTCACAGTAGTGTAAAAACGAATTTAGGAGTTTTACACTACCAGGACATGTAAACTACACAGGTACATGTCCTGCCTTTTACCCACTCAGCACCCTGCTCTAGGGGTTACCTAGGGCACACATTAAGGGTGACTTATATGTAGAAAAAGGGGCGTTTTAGGCTTGGCAAGTACTTTTAAATGCCAAGTCGAGGTGACAGTGAAACTGCACACAAAGGCCTTGCAATGGCAGGCCTGTGACAAGGTAATGGGGCTACTAAAGTGGGTGGCACAACCAGTGCTGCAGGCCCACTAGTAGCTTTTAATCTACGGGCCCTGGGCACATATAGTGCACTCTACTAGGGACTTACAAGTAAATCAAATAGTCCAATTTTGTGTGATCCAAGGTTACCATGTTTAAAGGGAGAGAGCAGATGCACTTTAGCACTGATAAGCAGTGGTAAAGTGCGCAGAGTCTACAAACCAGCTAAAACAGTGACCAAAAAGTGGAGGGAGGCAGGCAAAAATGTAGGGGTGACCACCCTAAGGCTGTCAGGTCCAACAGTAGGCATGTTTGGTATGGTTGTAATGGTAGGCAGAAATGCTGCTTACTGGTGTGGGTGGATTTTTTATTATCATTTCAGAAATGCCACTTCTAGAAAGTGAGCATTTCCTTGTGCTTATAACTCTGATGTTTTGCAGTTTGACTCCAATCCACGTCTGGGCAGTGTGTCAGTTGGGCTTTGTGCATACCTTTCAGACAACCAGTACACAGGGAGGGTGGAGGTGTCACAGAGGTGCATCTACATACTGAATAGTCTTCCTGGGCAGAGAGACGGGAGAGGCGAGGCACACCTGCATTTGTAAAGGCTGTGCCCTGGCCTCACACAAAAGGGTCGTTTACCCCCAACTGATGTTTGGAGCCTGTGCTGGAGGAGAGAGGGGGCACTCCCAGAACCAGTTGTAACTAGTGGGAACCTCCTCTCCCCTCTCTTTGTGAAACACACTGCAAACTGAGTATAATTACAGGTGATTTTTCCCCACAATTTAGACATTCTTGACACATCTTCAGGACACAGAACGCTATTGAATGGACTCACCAGGACCCACCTTGGACTGCTGCTACTGTGCTGACCTGTGACCTGCCTGGTCACTACGAGGAACTGCCACCATCTGCTCCCTTGTGCTAGCCTGTTGTATGGGTCTACTAGCCCTGTGATCCCCACCTCTTCTGTCTCCAGGGGCAGGGTGCTGTGGCCTCTGACCCCTACAACCATCCACAGGACAGGAGTGCTACATCTCCTCATAAAGTGCCTGGAGAGTGCTTTTTCCTCTGTGCCCTGCGCTTCTAAACACATTGCTGAGCCAGAGAGACACCACAGCAACCCAGGGCTCATTATCATGTCCCCAGGCTTTGAAGAGTGTGTCGCTGTGCAGAAATCACCGCTGCAACCGGGGCATCTGGAGATTGCTGAGCGTGTCTGAAATGAGCTGTGTTAAATCCCCCCTGGGGCACCATTGAAAGTCACTAGAGGAGCGAGCGTGCTCCTACCGCCTATTATTGGGTGAACAAGCGGGGGGAAGGAAACCTCATTGGAGGCTCCAACGGCCCCAACGGAGCCCCAAATCATCTTTTTGAGACCGCGGGAGGGGTCGAAGCCTCACCAGAGGCCCCTCGCACCGCAAGATCTCCCCGGACGGGTCCACGTGAGAGTCGAGTGAGGCCGAGCCTCAGCCCCAACCTGTTTTTATGGAGCATTGTTGTGACCCCTATTGTTGGAGGGCCAGTGAAGGCCCAGAGGGGCCCTCCTGAGATCACAGTCCCCAGGAGGGACCCGTTATAAAAAAACGGAAGAGGAGTGTGCCACACCCCTCCCCCAGGATCAACACGTGGCTGCCGTTTTGCACATAGGAGTGCCGGGGGCCCCCCATATCGATCCTCTTGGCACAAGGAGTGCCTTTACATCATAATACACGTACTCTTTGGACCTATTCGTTCCTATGAACCTAATATGGAATTTGGGGGTGGTATGTTAACCTGCTTATTTTATGATGTGCTATATATATATATATGTGTGTGTATGTTCCTGTTATGAGCATGACATACTAATATGTGCTTTTCCCTTGCCATATGTTTTATGATGCTCTTGGTATTGGTATTTCTGGTACTTTTATGACAAGTGCATTAATTTTGTAATGTGATTCTTGACTACTGCTTATGTTGCAGAATTCTGAGTACTTGTGTGTTCTAATGTGACTACTGCTTATTCTTGCAGAGTATTATTAACCTGTGTAACATTCTGACAACTGCTAAGGTAGCAGGATATTACTGACATGTTATGTTTTGTCTAATTATGTTTTGTGCAATACAGTTTATGTTTACATAGCTCTGTGTTGTGTTTACTTTCTGGAGTATATATTGCATCACGTGTGTGTGTGTGTGTTATGCAAACGCTTTACACATTGCCTCAGGGTTAGGTCTCAATGCTCGTGCCAAGCTACCAAGGGGTTGAGCAGGGGTTATCTTGGATGGATAACTCCCTTGCCCTGACTAGAGTGGGTGGGTTCTGCCTGGCTTAGGTGCATATCCTAGCCAACCAGAAACCCCATTTCTAACAGGCACCCTATTGTTAACCCTAAAACTGGTACTGGTCAGTTCTTCTCTTTCCCCAGGTTTGGCTCCAATCTGCCTACTGAAGCATAGGTCAGGCAGGCCGCCTCAGTGTGAGCAGCATTACCAGTTAAAGAGTAGGCATTGTTGGTAGTCAGGAAGATCTGGGTACAGTCCCCAGCTCATCCTTTGAAGAGAAATCAGGATAGATGCCTGGCTCTCCTCAGCCATCCTGTCAGGAAGACCCTACCCCCCACTCACACATGTCCCTTTTCAACAGTCTGGGAAGAAAACACATCACACCATAGGAGAGACATTAACACTCATATGACCCTAGACATTGGCAGAAAGATGCATTAGGTTTAGGCCGGAAACTGCCAACTTTTTAAAAGTGGAATTTTCAAAATAGTAATTTACAATAATGACTTTATCAATACAGTGACTGTTAAATTACAATTAAAATGAGTGAAATTCATATCTTTCTAGCTGCTCCTATACTGAACTTATCACTTACTAAATGTTAATGAGGTAAATCATTCATAGTCTGTGAGAAGCTAGCCTTGCCAGAATAAAAAAAAAATACTTTGGGAGGCTTTTCATGTCTAGGATATGTGAAAATTAAGCACACGTGTTCTATTTTTTTATATAACATGCACCCACCTCTATGAGCTTTTAGGGCCTATCTTAGGGGTGACTTATAAGTATTAAAAGTGAATGTTTAGACCTGGCAAAAGGCTTAATTTGTCAAGTCGAAATGGCATTTTTTTAGACTGCACACACAGGTGACAAAGGCAGGCCTGAGACATGTTTTTCAGTGCTACTCTAATGGGTGGCACAATGAGTGCTGCAGCCAACTACTAGCATTGAATTTTCAGAACCTGGCCCAAATTTATGGATATTTTGGTACAGGGCAGTGCAGCAAGTCACCTTGCTGCTCTGCCCTGCAACACAGGCAAAGGGCAGGAATGTGCTGTTTTTATCCAATACGGTGCATTCCTGTCCTTTCCATCTGTATTTGCACCCTTTTGACAACCCAGTGTCAATGCAGACACCCTTGCACCATGGTGCAAGGGTGCCTAAATTGCATGCACAATTGTGTTTGTGCTGGAAAGAGCACCTTTCTGCACAAAAACAACCCTGAGAGGCGTTTTCCACTTTCTATGTGCACTTCAGAATGCAGCACATATAGAAAGAGGAAACCACATGGAGAAATAAAGATAGTTCCCCTTGTTAGGTCTCTCCTGGGGAGGTGTATCTTTTTTGGTGCATTCCCAGGTTTAGAAGTTCTTATAAATCTGGGAATGCATCAATATCCATGGATGCTGTGTGAAAACATCCACACAACACCCATGGAATTGCCTCCCTGGCACAGAGTAATGTAAAGCAGCATTTTGCACTGCGTTACATAACACAAGGTTTATGAAGCAACTTAGGGCCACACAAGGGGGCCTTGCATGGTCCATGTTGCGTGGTGCAAGAGCGATGCAAAGCAGGTCATAAATATAACCCCTTGAGTACATGCAATACCACGTACATGGGGGTATAAGGACTGATAAGAAAATTAAGGTGTATATTTATACATTTTGATTCAAAACTGCGCTAACATCATTATTTAGGTCCGCCTCCCACCTGTGCGTCATTTTAGTACAGAAGGACAATTTTGGTTCTAAGGCGATAGTGTCAATTGTTGGACAGGAATACCTACCTTGCATCTCATTGACGCAAGGTGGGTTCACGTATCCAAAAAATTATACAAACTCCAATATTTTGATGGTAGAGTGGTCTAGTGTCAAAAAAGAAATATCGAATTAAGTTTGCACTGTTTTAGCTTAAAAAACGATGATGCTAAAACGGCACAAACAAAGTCTAAATATGCCCCTAAAGGTCTCTGCTATTTAAAGACACTACAATACACAATTCGTATACAAATAATATGAATTTTGCAACGTTATAAATTGCATAACTTGTAGCAGGTTTATTTTATTAAATGTAGCATTAGATGTCATTTTTGATACAATTATTGCCTGTGATTCAGACCTGTTACTGGTGTGCTTTCGCTTCTGAGAAACATTAACGTTTCCGAGCCATTGTTGACAAAAGACGATAAAAGCAAACCGTGAAAGTACACATCAATATGTTTTTCTTTAAAAGCTATTATGATTCCTTGTTTGTACTTTCCACTGTTGGAAAGTGGTATTTACTTTAGCGTTCACAACAGCTACAGTTGCTTAATTGCTTAATTTCTTCTCCACTCCAATACAGACGAGGACTGGTAGAAGGAAAGAATCAGAATATATTCCACTAATAATGTCCCTATGCTGCTGCAGCCACTCTATGAAAT
Source organism: Pleurodeles waltl (assembly GCF_031143425.1). Lineage (NCBI taxonomy): Eukaryota > Metazoa > Chordata > Amphibia > Caudata > Salamandridae > Pleurodeles > Pleurodeles waltl. Next base: position 1,044,914,238 of record NC_090447.1, on the reverse strand, counting down.
TTACAATTTGTTCATGATTATAAAGAAGGCGTGAACTGACTTATTAATGCAACATATGAGCTCTGAGTGATTGATTTGTGTCACTGTGATTTGTTCTGCATGAGTACCCTTGAACACATAAGGGTATGTTTCCATAACCTGAGTTTTGTAAGTTACAGAATTAAATAGAAAACTGAGTTATGTTGATGTATGGCTATGTACGCTCAATCTGACCAAGTTGCCTATAGTGTTTAAAACATAGAGTGAGAAGGAGAGAGAAAAAAAGAAAGGGAGAGAGAGTATGTGTGTGTGTGTATGTTTACTTTAGACTGGTTTTAGATTGTTCATATTCAGTGAGGTTTGCAATTATATTTTCCCACTTCTACCATGCAGGGCTCTAAGGAAAAGCCATAGTGGGCGGAGTTTGATTAGCTCTCTCCATTTTCCCTCCAGTGAAATCCCCGGCTTTGTCAATGTGTTAAGTAAGCATAGGAGAAATTATATTAGCACTGATGAAATTCCCCTAACGACTTGAAATGTCACATTATCCTGTTTGATAAATTTGTTTGCCTGCAAGGGACAATAAATATCTCTGATGAGACATGTTTTGCTTCAATCCCTGTGAGTATTTTGGGAGCCTTTTGTTACCAAAGTGTGCACTTAGCTGATAACAGTCTCACGACATACCATATTTCGCTCTCAAAGCTTGATTTTGGGGATATTTTTTAATTAGAGTTCACAAAATTGATGTGATTTCTCCCGCCCTTAGTATGTATCTACTGCATGAAACTGCTCCAATTCGAAAGCCAATTGGCATGTTTATTGGTGTAGTTGGCCTATGCTTGAACACATAACCAGAGTGTGGTTCATGGTCAGTAAACAATGAGGTTTAGTTAAAGCACAAAGGGGAATATTTACAAGCACCTTTCTCCAACCTAGCGTCATTTGTTTTGCGTTAAGGAGGCCACATTTACAAAGTGTAGCAATGCATGTATTACACTACTTTGTAACCCCTTGCACCACATTACACCTGTGCCAGGTATAATGTATGCAAGGGGGGCGTTCCTAAGCAGGGAGGCCCAGATAAATAGTGCAGTGAGATTTACAGGATTTCACTGCACCATTTTTTCTGTCATGTTCAACGCCTGCTTAGGGCATGCGTTTTAGTGACCCTCACATAACAACTTATGGGCCTCCCTGTGTTTTGCTGGACTGGCACTGTGATTTATGGTGCTAATCCAGCAAAGTGTTACAATAGCGTCTTAAATTATAAGCTGTCGTGCTAACGTGCACCATGGTGCCCTGCATAGTAAATACAGCACTGCCATGGTGACGTTAGGGGGGCACAGTGTGACACAAGAAAAGTGCCGCATCAGAGTTTATGTGCCACTTTCTTGAATATGTGTCCCTAGAAAAGTGCACTCTTATTTATTCATGAACTGCATAACAACCTCTGAAGCTAGATTTACACAAAACGTGCTATTTTGCAACCATCAGTGCTTTACATGGGCCGGTACTGTCCAGTACAGAGTACCGGCAGTTTTTTATTTTGACAGGGAGAGTCTCTGCACTTCTCACGAAAAAACGTAATACTTTTAATTGGAGAGTACAGGCACTTCTCAGAAACAAGCAGGTACTCTGGTACAGAGTACCTGCACTTCTATTTTCCATTCCAAGCACTGGCAACCATCACTGTTATTCTTCATCGATGACTCTAACCAGTTAAGAACATGCATTTGGTATCAGAGCTGGATTGAACAATACGTGGTCTGATGTTTCCCTGTTACCTGCATTATTACAGCATCCACTATAATACAGTCCACCAATGACCCCATTTCGATAAGTGATCCCTCATTCCGAAAATAAAGTGCAACTACATCAGAAGGGCCGGTGATCACGTGTGAGCCAGCTCTCAGTACGGATAATGAAAATGCAAACTCTTCTTTTCAGTGAAATCTTGAGTGTATTGAGATACGTCAGTTACCAATTCATCTGCAACAAACCACCCTTCGGATTTGTCTAGGCACACCCAAAATGAAAGCGAAGATAGTGTTATTTTATCCAACACTAGTGTGACGTTCAGCTAAAGATATGATAGTTTATGACATGTTGTAAATGGACCATTGATTAAATGATCCATGATTCTTTAAGATGGCTGATATTTGTCATACACCAAACATTTGCAGATATTCTACAAACCTGAAAATAGTAGACTGAAATATTTTAAGAGGTGATAATAAACAAAACAAAGACACAAACGGGCTAGCATAAAAATCCATTTGATAATGTTATTCTTTCCTCTAGTGCTGGAATTGCCCCTTTCTGTAGGGTCATCCCCAAACATTGTGGCTTCAACCCTCCTATTTTGCTGAATTCATTTTTATTATCTCTAGGACTCTCTGCACTTTTCTACTGCTGCCCAATGCTAAAGTGCATGTGCTCACTCCCTAAAATATGGTCTAACTGGCATACACCTAATTGTCATATTTAATTTAATTATACGTTCTTGGAAAAGTGGAATACTATATACCCAGGGCTTGTAAATTAAATGCTGCTAGTAGACCTACAGCACTTACTGTGTCACCCACGTACGTAGTCCCTTACACGATGTCCCAGGTGTGCCATTTCTCCCAGACAGCCACACAATAGAGAAGCTGGGTGTGCCAGACCATCAACTAGCAGGGTGGGAGGTGGGGAGAGCGGGGAACACCCCCGTTTACAAAGGAATAGGTTATGTCCTAGGGTCACCCAGAGGACTCTCGGTTCTTGAAGCACTTTTTGGCAGAACATTTTCTCAGTCCCAAATTTTGGATTTGGGTTATCAGGACACCTTCAACACCGTGCTGAAGGGTCCAGGACTGGAGGAGAGCCACTTGGAAGGTCAGGATTCAGGCTGGGTCCACATAGGGGTTAAAGATGGTTAGAGCCTTTTCTGTTCCTGAGGCTCTGATCAGGAGGCTAGCCAACTAGCCCTTGGAGTCACTCAGGAAGTCCTGGATTCAAGTAGAAGAGCAAATCTCAAGCTGCAGGTCAGACTTCTGAGTGTGCAGGACCGGCTTCAGGTAGCAAAGAATTCCATCTTGGTGCAGTAAGGCAGTATCCTGAAGTACACATTACACCACAGCAACAGGCAGGCCTCCAAGAAGCTTTTGGATTCCCCCCTCCCCCTACAGAAGTGTTAGGAATTTCCTGCTTTCCTGCCATGGTCCCTGATCGTCTGGGAGCACAAAGGCCTAGTGTGAAGTTCTTTGTGGGTGTGCTGAGGCTGCTCCTTAGAATTACAAGTATGGTAGGTGATAACTCTGCCTCCTCATTCTGTCAAGATGACCTGTCCTGCCACCACCCAATCTCTCTATTGTGCTGCTTTATGAGAGGAATACAAAGAAGGCCCACTATCATATGCACCTAGTCATGTGACCTAGGAGTAGGCTGTAAGCACCAAATGGTTAGGACAGGAAAATGCAAGTCCCAACATCCCCAGGGCCCGTTGAGGTGGCCCTTTGCTCCAGCCCATCACTGCCAATGATTGCCACCACCTGAGATGCCGCCTAGAGCTATGCCTGCAGTGCGGGATAACTTTTTCGAGGGAACTTCAAATCCCAACAACCCCAGGGCTCCTGGAGGTGACCGTTTGCTCCAGCCCATAACTGCCAGTGATTATCAGCAGCTGAGATGCCACATAGCACTATAAAGCTCACTTTACTGTCATGGTGCATGGGAGACGCATGGACTGTGCCTGGGCAAAGCATGAGTCAAGGGCAGATGCGTCCTGTGCCTATCAGCATCAGGAAGAGGCTGGGCAGGGCCACCCCAATTGGCTCTGCTTGCTGTTTCAGGTGGACACTGTTCAGTAAGCCTGTTTTCATAGTTCTCCTTCTCTCATTTTGAGCTCACAGGTACGGTTGTTGAGACCTTAAAACACTTTATTGACTGGCTGGAGTGATAGTGTGAGCCTCAGTGTTACCTCTTTACTTGTGACTTTAATTTCTGACCCCAACCAATTTCACTCCTATCCGATATCCAATATGGAGAAATGAAAGGCCTCTGATCACCCCGTGTGATCAGTGAAGAATCCAAAATCTGCTAGGTGTCATGCAGTGTAGAACTGCACCCTTCAAGTAATTGATGACCTGATAGTTGAGGTTGAAGACATGCTTAGTAGTAGGAGACAGATGCCAGCCACATCTACACCCCACCCAGGACAGTGAACACGAAGATCATGAAGTTTTACAAAAGGCAGGGCACCTGCTCGTGTGATACAGCCCCTCTAGAGGCAGCAATTAATGTGGAGAAACAAATAGGCCTTTCTGAAATTCCCTTGATGTCAGCTGCACTCTCCCCTACCATTACTATTGGTTCATCCAAAGGGTTGGTAGAAACCAAGCAAGGCACCATGGTCTTATCCTCATCGTAATCTCAATAGGGCCCATATTTAAGGAAAGTTAGCGTCACCTTAGCGTCATTTATTTTGATGTTAAAGCATCACTAACTTATCTCCATATTTATGTTTTGATGATAAACCCATCTAGCATCAAAATATGGGAGTAAGCGCCATTTATAGGAAGTGCAAACCCAACTTGCATCAATAGGATGCAAGTTATGCGTTCCCTTCCTAGAAATGACGCTAGCCCCCAGCTCCACATATCACACCCGACGCAGAAACGATGCGCAACTAGGAGGCATGTCTAAATAATTGCTCTAAACCTGATTATCTTAATTATTATTTATGGTCAGACCAGGCGTTAAAGTGCAGGTAGGCCATTTCCATTAGAAAAAAACATGGAATGGCCACATAGATGCCCATCCCAACCCCCAGCATCACCATCACTCACACCACAGGGACACTACAGGAGGAGGGAGCCCATCCCAGGTAAGTTGCCGGTAAGTGTGCGTACGTAAGTGTAGTGTGCCACTGGGGGCCCCTTACATGGGGCCCACTACCTGGCACTGGGTATGTTGGGCTTGCCCTGAGGACACTGGTCCCCTGTGGTAGGCTTTGGGGTAGTGGTAATGAGTCCTGTCTATACTTAGACAGGAGTTATTTTTTGACTGATTGTGTGTCAACAACTGACACTAGGCTGACTAGAGGCAGATATTTTGGTGTTAATCATCCTACCGTCATTTTTTAGCCACTAGTGCCATTTCCCCTCACGCCATCCGCCAGCAGCTAGCAGCTTTTCTTGAGACACTAGCCATTCTTTAGCACCATCGTGGGTCATTTTTTAAATATGGCGCACAGATGGCATTAGGGAATGACGTTAGCTCGTGCTAAATTAAATGACGTGCAACTGTGCTAGGGGTCTACTGACACTGACCTACCACGTTCTAGTACCCAGCGGAAAAGTGCCCTGGCCTGGACATCCCCACATTTTCAACACTCCCTCCAAGGGGATCAGTTGAATCTTTTGACTCAGTCATAGAATTTGTTTATACTTAACACCCAGGTAGCCCCAACCTAAATAGGTAGAGAGGCAGAATATATTGTGGAAAATGTATTGATTTCTCTTTAATTTTTCAGCTGTTTGTCTGGGTTCCAGGGTAAATGGGCGGGTTGGAGTGATTATAACCCCTTGGTGTTGCTGTTAAAAGGCCAATCAAAGAGACCATTAAATACACAGAGGGTAACCCATTAGTAGCCACCAGGACCTGGGTAAATCACATAATACAACTATGGTGGTCCAAATGGAAAATCTTTAACATAAAAGAGATCTCAATACTAAAACAGCAAAAAACATGCAACATGAAGAGAGCTACCGACTGAGAATAGCCCCCAGTGATTGAATGTGGCATGTTCTAAAGTTGTATGTGCTCTAAAATCAGCCCTTGAACATTCTCCAAGAAATAGGGAATAGATTCAGGAGCTAAGATCACATTACAAGAAAGTGTTGAAGAAAAGAAAGGAATCACTTAAGGGTGATGCCTGGGAGCAGTTAGTCTCTGCCAGTGATTCAAAGGACTGTGTAGACTATTGGAAAGCCTTAAAACACCCCTTTTCACTGAGGCCACTGTGTCATATCTGGTTACTGTTATTCCAGAAGATAAATAATATGAGCATTTTTCCCAAATGTACTCTTTTGAGAATAGGTTGATTCTGGCAGCCCACCGGCATGAAAGAGGTTTGGGCCCCTCATATGGGCTCATAGGGGAGGAGTGCCCCTGGCCTTACCTTTTATATCTTTGAAGTTACCCGTGCAATTAGAAGCCTATCTAGCAACAAGGACCCTACTCACTAATTTGTTAAATGCTGCAATGTCAACAGATCTTCCCAATTCCTGGTCCTAATCCATCTTTGAGCCAGTTTTCAATATGGGTGACTGGGGAGATCACAAAAGTTGCAGGCCCATAGCACTTATTGATACCAATGTCAAGGTCCTGGGACATGTGGTCCTTAAGAGATTGTCGGATTGGGCAATGATTAAGAATATCATCAAAGACTCCCAGTATGGTTTCAGGCCCCATCTGGGCACTATCAATCAATGTCTAAATGCACACTTTGTGATTCAGAAATATTCCTTTTTCGAAAAAGAGCTTTCTTTTTTTGGGGTTTTAAGGATCGTTCCTTGGCTTTCGATTCAGTGAATCGCTTAAAGCTGTGGTCACTGCTGTTGTCTTTAGGGGTGGAGCAAGATTTTCTTTCTTTTTTACAGATCTTCAAATTGGCATGTCTGCCTAGGTCAGATTTAGGGAGGATGGCACCTGTACCAAGTGTTTTCTGTATCACCAAAAGGAGACAGACAGGGGTGAATTTTGGCCCCTTTTTTATGTTCCATTTACATTAATGGTTTGGAGGCTGCTCTACTGAGAGGGCAAGGTGACACCCCCCCTCCCCCCCATGGCTGGTACACTGGCCAAACCTGCTCTCTCATATGTAGACAAGCTGTTCCTATGTCAAGGACAGCATTCGGCCTCCAACAACTGCTTGACTCTTATGAAGTGTTCATGGAGGGTCTAGATCTCTCTGTGGATACCACAAAATCCTTTGTGACAGTTGCAGGGGCAAAGCAAGCTAAAACCAAAAGTCATTTCTGCTTTAATGCCAAGATAATTCAAGTTAGATTTTTCACCTATTTGAGTATTTTGTTTGATGAGAAGTCTTCCTGGAGCTTTTGTACCCTTTTGAAAAGGCTTACACTACCCAGACTTTGTGAATCAGTCTTGGAATTTAGCTTAAAGGTGACAAGAAACCTATAAAAGCTTTGATTAATATCTGCAAAGCTAAGTGATTCTCTACAATCTGTTATGCAGGTGACATATAGGGGTACCAGGACTGTAGCCCCATCCAAGTAGAGGAAAACAAGATTGTTAGGCGGGTGTTGGGGGTACCTCAAAGCACCCATACATTTGCAGGGCATGAGTAACTTGATCTTCTGTATATCACTGACATCATTAAACTAAGGCCTTTAGTATGTTGGCTTTTGCTATGGTAAGAGAGGGAGACTGAACTTAATAGGCTCATAGTCAGAGACTGCCTCTCGCTGGATAACTCCAAGGCAGTTCCTTGGATGAATTATATTAAGTCTGAATTAGCATCTCTGGGCCACCCTTACCTCATTCATCCACCAAGAAGAGATTGTTCAGTATGACTTGCTATGGCTCAAACAGAATTTCCTTCAGCAACTTTCTGCTGTTAGGGAGGGTATTGAAATGCAGAAGCCAGACGTTTGGGCCTGTTATCTGACATAATCAATTAATTTAATTGAACCATACTTGACATGGGTTGCTAACATTTACCACTGACAGCTCTTAACCAAGGGCCAGATGTAGCAAAGGTGTTTACCCATTCTGTGTCTATGGGAAAAGTGTTCATACATATGACCCCAGGTTTACTCCTTCCTCCAACTAATCAGCTTTCCTAAAGGCTGGGCTGCTGATGATTCATTTGGACCATGTGTATGTGCTGATATTTCAACTCAGACTATAACCCATGTAAATTTGTTCTGCGCTTCATATTCTATCCCCAGGCAAATGTTTCTGGTTCCTCTATTAAGGGCAGCCCGTTTTAAGTAAGTAAAGTCCACAATGTTGTTTGTCCTAACGTTGGTAGAGCTTTGCACCTTTGTACATATGTGCCATTTCCTAAATTGTATTGTCAAGTCGCAAGGGTCTGGACCATAATCCCCACCCATGGAGGTTGGGTGAACTTTGCTTGTATTTGGTCCATAATTATTTTATGGCTATAACTATATATTGATATTTTAATTGTGTTCAAAGTCTATTTGGCTTAAAGGGCCTTATGCTTGGTTTAGTATGTTTTTATGTGATTTTATATGTTCATAAATCATTTATAGTAATGTATTTTATCTGAACAACAAATGCATCTATCTATCAAACTATCTATCTATCTATCTATCTATCTATCTATCTATCTATCTATCTATCTATCTATCTATCTATCTGTAGCATTTTGAGTAGAGAGACCTAAAATCCAAATGTACTATTAAAGAGTGTTTTAAATAACAATTCTTAAGAGACCAAACTCAGACTTCAGACCTACTCCCAATCAAAAGTTACCATTTATTAAATGTAATAAGTTAATCGAATGTTATCCTATGGGAAAGGTAGAGCTCACAGTAGTGAGAAGTGAATTTGAGAGTTTTCTAGTACCAGGACATGTAAAACTTAAAAGTATATGGCCAACGCTTTAACTACACAGCACTCTGCCATGTGGGCTGCTCTAGGGTGTATCCTATGGGTGACTAATATGTATTAAACAGGAGGTTTAGGACTGGTAAATGGAATATTATGCCTAGTCAAAATGGCAGTAGAAAACTGCACACATAGACTGCAATGGGAGGCCTGGGGTATGTTTTAAAAGTCTAATTGCGTGGCTGGCACAATCAGTGCTGCAGCCTTACTGCTTGCATTTAATGTACAGTCCCTGGGTACCGGTAGTGTCACTTTACTAGGGACTTACAAGTAAATTAAATGTGTCAGCTGGGTGTAAGCAAATTTTACAATGTTTAAAGGAGAGAGCACAAGCACATAAGCATTAGTTAGAGGTAATAAAGAGCACAGACTGAAAATAGCCAACAAAGAGGGGTTTAGAAAACAGGAGGGGTGAATTTAAAAAGACTGTAATGACACTGCAGAAAGGACCAAGACCAACATGGCCCCACTTCAGCCAAAAACCAGGAGAGACTAATCAGTACCTTAATGGGCTTACCTGTTTAGGTGATAGAGCTTGGACAATGGCCCTCTTCTGCAGAGGCCCTTGACAGTTCTATTCCCTCTTGAACTCAGCAGGTTTCCTCTGTCCACACTCTCTGGAGGCAATGAATTTGCTCACAGATTCATGCCAATAAGCAAACAGTACTACTATGGCCAACAAAGTGATGTGGCCCATTCCACACTTTGGGCCAGACTTTTGTCCCTAATCCAAAGAAAACTGTGTTCATAATGCCAGCAAATAACAGAGGCCACTGAGAGCTGTCAGTGTAAAGAGCCAGGCTCCGGGCCATCCATTGCCAGGTGAAAGCTCCAAGCAGGAACCTTGGGCAGGCCTAATATTCAGCCTTGGGGTTGGCAAGGAGTTCCTCAAGGCCACCAGAGGGTTCTTTGAACTCTGAGGTTTCTCAGAGCTGGAAAGTGCAACAGCCCTAGGTCATAGGCACCTTACTTACACTTTCCTTCCTACCAGTCTAGGGGTGGTATCCTGTTGATCATTCTTCAGTCCAAGGTCTGAACCAGGAGGCTGAAAATGAGTTAGGTTTGAGACGTACCTCCCATGGTCACTTTATGTGGGCCTCTGGAACCTCCACTTCGGAATGGTACCCCTAAAATGCTGAATGTCCAGGGCAATCTAGGTGGCCACTCCTCCCACCTCACTTGGCACTGGTGGTAACTAATTTCCCAGAATGTAGTTGGTGGGCATCTGGGGACTAACTAAGACCCTCCTCTGGGACACCTTCCCACTCTACGCCAGAGGGCACCAAAAGTCCAACCCCTGGGTTACCCTACACATCTCTCTGATGTACTGCTGCAGGTAAATATGCCTTTCCACTGCAATAGTCTGGATGACCCAGGTGTCCTCAAAGCAGTGGCAGAGATCCTATTAACTTTGACCTGGTGGAAGTAACTATTCCCACCCTCGAGGATCACCAGCTCACCCTCTGAGCATACCTTCCAACTAAGTGGGATCTTGGCAGGTTCTAACATTTGCCCCTGGGAACTACTTATCCCTAAGGCCACACTGGCTACCCCTGTAGAGGTCTCATTAGTGAGTACTTTCCAATGATAAAACAAGTCCAAGGAAGGATATAGGGTGCCCAGGGCCAATGTCCACCAGAACCTCCATTCTGTTCTTCAGAGCGGGCATGGGATCCCTTTCCTCCCACCTTATTCTGGGACTAGTCTGTTGTGTGTAAACTAGCACATCCAAGAGCTTGATTACAGAAAGATGATGTTGCTTGGAACATTCTGCCTTATTTGGGTTTATTCATTACATCCTTGAATATTAAGTTTGCAATAACCAATGCTTGTTAAATGTCTCATTTATCATAACCAATGTTTGTTGATTATGCACATTATATTCCACCTGCTGCGACTGTAACTGCCAAAACATGTGCTCTTCACAATGTAATCTGTATTGAACATGTGCCACATTCAGGAGGATAATTGCTCAGTTTCTTAACAAGCAATAAACTGCCTTTCCCCTTGATCCAACTGTGACTGCCAAAACATGTGCTCTTAATAATGTGATCTTTATTGAACATATGCCATAATCAGGAGGAAAAGTGCTCATTTCCTTAACAAGCAATCAACTGCCAAAAGGCACATGTGCACATTTCATAATTTATAGATGCTTGTGAGTCTGATGCCCCGCTTGGCTTCGTACCTAGTGCTCTGCTCACCTGTTTCCAGTCAAATCAAGTTCCTTGTCCTCCAGCCTGCCTTCAGTCAAGTTCCAGTGCATATCAAGTTCCTTGTTCTCGAGCCTGTCTCCAGTCAAGTTCCAGTGTTCCTCCTTCTCTGACCAGCTTCCAGTCGAGTTCCAGCATTTCTCGTCCTCCAGACAGCCTCCAGTCGAGCTCCGGTGATCCTCGCCCTCCGGTTGGCCTCCTGCAGAGTCCCGGCTCTCCTCTTCCATCTTCTGCCGAAAATCTGGTATTTCTTGTTAAAGAGAGAAAATAAGAAATGTTTTTAAAAAACAGTCTGGGTTCTTCTGAAATTTTCAAGCAAGTAACTTTCTTTTCAATGTAAAGAAAGATTAGTCGCTTAAATGAAACAAAACAGAGCTCTGTCTTTTAAAACATTTATTACAATAATAACTAGTGTGATTTGTCATTTGTGTGGGAATCCAAGATACCACTAAACAGACATTAAGGAAAGATATATTTCCTGTAATAAGTGCTCCCCTGAGAATTAGAAGATTGGAAATAGAGCAAGTTTATCAAAACTATTATTTGGCAAGAGATTACGCCACAACACAAAGAAGCCCGTTAGTCAAGTTGATTGTTTTTGAGTTTGGACACTGCTTCAGAGACTCTGAAAGTATTGTAAAAAGAGGAAGCAACTTGTTTAGCCTTATAGAAACGTATGCACAATGTGTCAACAATAACTGACATTATGCAATGTATAATTTCACAATATTATTTGCAAGTTCAGTGTATTAATGAAGTCATTCTTTTGCAGCCCAGAATCCTACAAATCAAGAACCCATTATTTGGAGAAATCAGAAGTCATGATGCCCAACACGACACACAGTCCAGGGTCCAGCAGTCCGTTTCTGCAGTCCACGAAGCAGAAGCTGGTATTTTTTATTTTGTTCTTCCAAAACCCCCCTTCACTTGAGGACTTGCGAGAGGGCAATGTAGTCTTTAGTCCTCACCAGGATTGGGGAATTGTCATCACCCCATCGGAATGCCTGGAATTCAGGTGAGTGGCTTTCACAGAATAGTGCCTTTCTTGACCTCTCACTTACTCTGCTGTGGGGAACCTAAGCCACTCTTTTTGAAGTCACTCCCAAATACTTTCTTAAGGACTGTGGTACTAATCCAGAGGTCTGCCTACATACCACGCTCCCTGTGATAAGTGAGTTTACTGTCAACCAGGTGTTGGTGCAGCTCTGTAAAACAGATGAGTATTTGCTCTCTCAATATCAGATTCAACAACCTAGAAAAACAAATCATCACCTTTGCTACCCCTCCTACAACCAATCTTTCAGTGCTTTGCCAGAACAATCTAAGAAATCCATGTAAGGCTGGTTTGGGAGTTTGTGGCTGTCCCTGAACCTAAGGTGACACTTTTCAGGGGTCAACCCAAATTTAGAGACAAGAATGTCATTCACAGGGGGATACTGCATTTGGTCCCCCAACTCTTCCGTAAGAAGTGTGGCCCTCCCTATCATGGGCATGTGTTTCCATAAACTATACCCCTATTACTGCTCTGAGATCCTGCACATCCTCAGAGTTAACTCATTGGCAGAACACCATTTGCCTATGTCATCTCTCACCACATAACTGGGCATCAGGTCTTGCATTATGCGGGCTCTCACCTCTTCAGTGGGCACCATTGTTGCTGGACTCCTCTTGTTTGGCTCGGAGGTACAACTCTTTGAGACTTAGATCCTGGACCACTTTCTTTTCCACCAGGGCCTTCCTTGCTGCTGCCTCTCTCTCCTCCATTTGAAGATTAGACAAATTCAGCCAGAGTTCCCTTCAGACTTTCTGGCTGCCAACTCCTCAGGAGACAGGCTTTGTGAGAACACACAGCTCCTTTCTTTGGCAAAGGGCTCCATCTCTGTGACCCAAAGGCTCTCCTCTCCCTCAGGCTGCAGCTGAGGGTCCATGGCCAGAGCCTGCTCTCTAAACTCTACTTCCTCCTCATCTTCTGGGGTGGACTGCACCCTCTGAACCTCCTTATAGGCATAAGGGGCCATCTAGAGATCCAGGTTTGTGGCCTTCTTCCCCACATTCAGCCTTGTCTCCTTGCAAAGCTTCTGTAGGTCAGCACTGCTGAAGTTATCAATGATGAACAGCTCCATCTCCATTGTAGCAGAAAGGAGGTAGGGGAGCATAAATGTAGGAAAGGGAGAAAAATACCCAATCAAAAATAAAGGATAATTTAGAAAGAGGTCTCCTCTGGTGTCCAATTATTTATCTGGGATTTTAGTATTACACTAATAACTGTAGGACACTGCACAAATACAGGTACTGTATCCCACCACCGAACACCAATGTGAGAAATGGAGTTGTTGCTTGAAGAGGGTGGGGGTGAGCCCTTCACAAGAAACAGCCACAATTACTGTCTGGGTGAACCATAACAAGTTATGAAATTAACCTGTGCTTACCTCTCTGGTAGCCTTGCATAAAAACTGGCAGGCTTAACTTAGAGGCAATGTCTAAAGTATGGATCCAGAACTCAAACAGTATTTAAGCAAAAACCACCATGCAAGAACATTTCAAAACACTTTAGAACCGTAGAATACATTTGAATACATTATTTGGCACTAAAATTAAAACAAAATCCAACCAGTAGGACCAGGGTAATGAATTTGTACAGTTTAAAACATAACCTAGCACCTAAATAATGCAAGCACCAATTACGAGCGTCTAGTCATCAAGACTGAGACAAATTCAAAAGTTCAGGATGGGGAGCGTTTCAGCCACAAAGAGTGGATTGGGCCCAGTTTTTGCTTACATATGGATTTTAAAGGAATTTCTGTGGAAACATTTCGGAGAAGGTAAAGCTCAGAAGGGAGAAAGCAGCTGGAGATGTCGGAAGAGGAGGCGTAATTGTTAGGGAACCTCAGGACGTAGTTGTTGTGAAGATTTCTGAGTTTTAACTTTTTTTTTAGGAAGTGAAAAAAAACAGCAAGTCAAAGCTGCAGGTTGTGACAGAGGAGGGCTCCATGAGGTCAGATAACCCCTTCTTTGTGGAGCTACTTAACAGGATTTGCTGCTGTGAAGAAGAAAGTAGCAGGAACTGCCACAAAGTTAGGCCAGCTAGTGATGCACCTTGGGAGGATCTGTGAGCAAGTAGCTCCCTGTCTTGGATTTTGGCTATCTAGACACTTTTAGCACCACCTCCAAAGATCCAGAACTAGAAGGGAACCACCTGGAGGTTCACGACGCACTCTGGCTGGGTCCAAGTGCATTTTCAAGATGGTTGGAGCCTTTTCTGTCCCTGAGGCTCTGAATAGGCGGCCAGTGAACTAGCCCTTGGAGTCACTATGAAAATCTTGGGTTGGGTTCAAGTAGAAGGGTCGGTCTCAATCAGGAGGGCAGATTTCTGAGGGTACAGGACAGGCTTCACGTAGGAGAGCAATCCTTCTTGGTGCAGCAAGACAACCTTCTGAAGTACACTGCAGTAGACAGTCCTCTGTGAGTCCTTTCTCAGGTCTAGGGGTCAAATGAAAAGTAAGTTTGAGGTCCCCTTTTTATACTTGATGCCACTTCAAAGTGGGGAAAACTTTTAGAGGCTCACCCCATTGACGTTTCTGGAATTTCCTTCCTCCCTTCACTGGTCTTAGTCTGTTTGCAAGCAGAATAGGCTAGTGGAAAGTTATTTGCATGTGTATGCGTGAGGCAAAGTCTTTGTAAGTGCAAATGGGGCTGCTCACAGCTCTGCGCCCCATCTTCCTTGGATGGTCCATTTAGACCCACCTAGTCTCTCTGTCATGTGGCAGTCTGGGAGGAATGTGGCACACACACCTAGTTATGTGAGCCAGGAACAGGCTGCAGGCACGGGATGGTTAGGGCAGAATTATGACAACTTTCTAAAACTGGCATTTTCTGTTTTTTGGCTTAGAATCCATCTTTACCATTAAAGAGGCTTTTACACTACAATTCCCCAGACACCAAATATGACTTTCCTTCATACTAAAAGAACAGATGATAGACAGAATGCTGAAAAATGCAACCATTCACCTACAGTCACAGATCTGAGTTTGATCCATTAATTATTTGCTTAATACACCACTCCAGTTTTGGCCCATTCATCTGCAAATCAGCCTTGACACTGCTCCCCATTGGAACAGTCCAAACTCGAACTGCCAGGACAGGTCCTCCCTGGACTGGAAACAAGCACCCTGGGACTGGTTTCTGGGTATCAGTGGTACAGTGAGTACAAGACCCACATCTGGACATACCCTACACACTTAGGGTGACAAAAGCAATAATGAACTGATGATAGATTGTGTAGGGCCTATGTTATGGGTACCCTATAAGTATTAAAAAGGGGGGTTTAGGCTTGGCAAAGGTGTTATTGTGCCAAGCATATCTGGCAGTGTAAAACTAGTGGTGGACTGCAATGACAGGCATGAGATACATTTTAAAGTGTGGCTAATGTGGGTGGCACAATAGGTGCTGTAGGCCCACTGGTAGCATTCACTTTACAGGCCATGCTTATACACCATACCTTTTTACTAGAAACTTATAAGTAAATCAAATATGTCATATGGTATGAACCAGTGCTATCAGGTTTCAGATAGTGAGCACAAGTACTTTAGCACTGGTTAGCAGTGGTAAAGTGCACGGAGTCCAAACTCCAACAAAAACAAATTCTGAAAAATAGGAGGTGTGAAGGCAAAGGGTCTGGTGGAAGACCACCCTCCAGGTCTAAAAAGCCCCCATCCTCTTTTCAACAGGAGGCACTGTACCCATGGCACACTTCATAACCAAGTGTTGGACTTGCATATGGAAGGCTTCATTCTTCAACAGAATCTTGAGCCAAGGGGTGACAAGGAAGCTTACAGGAAGGAGGATGTGGAGCATGTTTGATGACAAGACATAACAATTAATGTCTACATCCACTGGTGTGAATTGCCTTGCTGACAGACCCTGGGGAAGTAATGAAAATGGCCTCCCATAGACATGACTTCTTGGCTGAGGAGAAGTCCAGGTATAGTCAGTAGTTCTGTGTGTGTAATGAAGTTTGAGTATGACACCCCTAAAGGAGCTGGGACCCTTTTTCACAGGTGTCCATCGAAAGACTGTCCCTGCAAAACCACAGATTGTTGAGTGGTGTATTTAATAGAAGGTATATACCAAGCTGAAGGAGAAGGGCATAGATGTAATTGTTCTACCAACTTGTAATCCTCAGCTGCCTTCTTGACTAATTCCTCCAGACAGGGTCCAAAAAAAGTATTTCTTCAAGAAGGAGAGTTTAAGCACTAGAGCCTTCTGGGCAGTATCTACCGTTGAGGTTTGAAGTAAAAAAAATTGGGTCTTGTTGAACCAGCCCATAGAGATGAAGCCTTCAAGGTAACTGATTCAATATCTGAAATGAACTCAATCTGTTTTTCTGTAAAATAAAAGAAAGGAAGCAAAGTCAGAGCCATCACGTAATGCAGACAAAGGTCCTAAAAATATTTTAAAATATTTCAAATAAGACTGGGCACAGTAGATCTAAGCTCAAAGAACATATGTGGCAGCTGGATGTTCTTCTCATTTTGTCTCTGGGGCAATAGGAGACCCACCTTCTGAGGCACTAATAGAACTACCCATCAGGCAAGGTAGAAGAGAGTCAACCATGAGGAGATCAGGGAATTTTTTATCACATTCTGGAAAAGGACACAATTTAGACCAAAATCATTGATCACAAGATGTTTCAGGTTATGTCCATTCCGCTGAATCTGTCAGATACACTGATGAATAGAATGATCAGGGACTATAGAGGGAAAATAACAATCAAATAAATGTGGGCTTTCAGAATCTGAAACAGATAGCTTGTATGGATCTGGAAATCTTAACTTAGATTAAAGTTGAACCACCACTTCTGTCAAGACATCTTTCATAATGCATTTTCCTTTAGCCTCAAGATTAGTCATTCTGCTCTACACAGGAAATGGAGTCAGCCACACCATGAGATATAAACCCAGGCATGTCAGTGATGTCAAAATCAGGAGGGAGAGGATCCATTGCTGGAGCAGCAGAAGTATTCAAATAAGACACGCTGCTTGGAGATTGGTATGAGAGCTAGAGGAGAGGGGTTGGAAATTTACTTTCAAATACTTTCACAAGTTTTTTGTTTTTTTTAAATTAAGCAATTTAGAGTGACTTGGTGAAGGCTTAGAGGATAAGAAGGACTGCCTGAAGCCACAGAACACTGCCTCATATCTGTGCTTTATTTTCCTGTCACTCCAGCACTCAGGGGAAGGACAGAGATCTCTTGAAGAGTGTTCCTCTCATTGGAGAAATATTTCTTAAAGCGTCCATCAATTATCAACTTTCACTGAATCTCTGGAATTTAAAGCTATGTCAGGAAAAGAGATTAAATAAACTGATATTTGTATAACCCCTCACCATTAAGTTGTGATGACTTCCTTCTTTAAACCTACAAAGCAATCTGCTTGGGCTCTTCTCTGCATCAAATTTTGGAAAGACAAAGCATATCTTCTAGATCAGACAGGAAGTTAAACATGCTGGAATGAAACTGTGTTGCTCGTCTCTGTTCTACATTGCTACCATGGCCAATGAAAGAATAGCCTTGGCTTCTGAAAAACAGAAGACTAATGATGTTCCCAATTCCTACAGGAGAAGTCTAAATGTTAGACTCCACTGCCATTGGTGGACTAGATACAACACCTGCACGGGTTTTTTTGCTTGAAAAATGAAAGAAACAGTAAATGAACTCACCCTTACTTAACATGGGCTAGTGCTAAAGCAACAAAGTGACTTCACGATCAGTATAATAAAAGGGGTGATGTAAGTATTCAATGCAATAGCAAACTTCTAAAACCAATGGGAAATCTGCACTAAGGGGCATATTTACAATCCCCATGTGCTGCTGGAGTGTCACTTTTTATGCCACTCCGGTAGCGCAGAGTGCAGACCAATATCAACGAGGTCATGCAAAGCCACTTTGCAGGGCTTTTTATGGCCTTGTAGATATGGTGTAAGGCAGCACAGCACAAGTGACTGAGTTGCCTTAATCCACGTAAGGGGTACATTTCATGGGTGTTGTGGTGGGTTTTCCCATGCAACACCTATGGGTTTTGACACATTACCAGATTTACAAGGCATTGTAGGTCTGGGAATGCATCAAAACCATATGCCTTACCATAGCAAGGGGATTTTTTTTTTAATTTCTCCTCATCTTTTCCTCTTTCTATGTGTGCTGCATTTTGAAAGAGAAAGAGAAAAACAGCTCCATAGATTGTTTTTGTGCAGTTGGTGCTCCTTCCTTTACAAAAACTATCCTACCAACAACAGATACCCTTCCAGTTCAAGTGTGCCTGCATTGGTGGTAGACACCAAAGTGTGCACAGGTTCTGGCTGAAAGGACAGGAATGCACAGTATCTCATGAATATGGTGCATTCCTGCCCTTTCAAATTGATGTAGGGAAATGCAGAAGAGTTATATGCGTCATTGTCCTATGCCAATTTTTTGTAAATTTGCCCCTTAGACTGCAAAATATGCTTTGGTTTTAAAAGGAACGATTTAAACTAGAATTTGAACCAGAGAGAAAGTATCCTCAACATATGCCCCTAAGGTAACATAGAACGCTCTCACATTGACATAGAATATTTGCACTGTTGCTTCTCAATCTGTCATCTGTATTTAAATGACAAAGATTTCCAAGTACCCTAGAGCTAAAGTATAAGATTTTAATTGTATGCTGTGTGTACGTGACTGTTTTATAGCATGCAGATCAACTAATTAACATGAGTAGTCAATTTTGCTTCACCAAACTTATCAAGATTTCAACACTTATCCCTCAATGCATTCTAAAGTTTGTCCTAAGGCTGTACAAAGTTTCTATTATATAAACAGAGGCCCAGATTTAAGAAGACCTAGTGCTTCCTTGTGCACATTAGCGTTGCTTTTTATGACGCTAATGTGGCTCAACTAGGCCAAATTCACCAGGACAGATTTACAAAGTGGCACAATACATGCGTCGCGCCACTTTGTAACCCCTTGTGCCACATTATGCCTGCACCACATAATGTACAGAGCCGGCATTAAAAGGGGCATACCATTATTCTTAATTTGCTCCTATGTACCTTGCAGGATTAGCACCATTTTTGGTGCTAATCCTGCAATGTACTACAGTAGCGTCAAAAAGTATGACGCTATTGTCCCTAACCTACGCCATTGTGCACCGTATGTTTAATATGGCACACACATAGTGGCGTTAGGGTGGCGCTGATGGGTGCAAGAAAAGTGGCGCTGCATATAATGCAGCGCCACTTTTTTAAAAACTTGGGCCAAAGTTTCCAATCATTAGGCTTCCTGTAGTAATTAGGGTGTTTCACTTTTCTTAGTTCTATGTACGTGTGTTTTTCCTCTGAAACTAGAAATATTTTCTTGCACGTGCCAATATGTTTTTTCAAGCATATTATTTATGAAAATGGTTGTGGCCCTTCTCCACAGTTAACTTTAATAGAATTGTCCTCATGACTGTGAAAATGGACTGATGTCTGCGGCAACACAAGAATTAATGTGAAAACCAACATGCAGAAAGCTTGCGAAGTACGGGTTTGAAATGTACTGCTTGCAAGACTCAAGGGGGCTTCGTTTGAAAAAACTGTACATCTTCAAAAGCCCTTATTAATTGTACTTGAAAAGTTACATTTTTCAAATGTTAAAGTTACATTTATAGGGTAGCTCCTAGGTTGCAGATAGGACTGTTACAAAATAATTTTAGTGTCCCTCATTGAAAGCATTTTCATGAACATCTTATTAAAAATGTTACTATTCATATGGTTT
The DNA here is from genome assembly GCF_031143425.1 of Pleurodeles waltl. Taxonomy (NCBI): domain Eukaryota; kingdom Metazoa; phylum Chordata; class Amphibia; order Caudata; family Salamandridae; genus Pleurodeles; species Pleurodeles waltl. Next base: position 1,044,894,609 of record NC_090447.1, on the reverse strand, counting down.
TCTAAATTGTCACATCTGATATGGTTTGTCTTCAGACTACTTGCATAGTACATTTTAGTAAGCTGTAGAGTTGTTTTCACAGGCATCTTTCCTTTCTGCATGCTTACAGCTCACGCATGTTTTATTTTGCACCTTGTCTAATAGGCTTGGAATTATTTTCAATTCTAGGCCCTACCAATGAGAATACACACTCTACTATTTTCAGCTGTAAGTAATCTAGCTTTCTTTTGTACGAGCGCTCAAGGATCCTAGATAGACATAACCGTGTAATGCAAAGCCCTATCATTTTTTTAAAGAACAAGCACATGGAAGTGTTTCAGAAAGCTTAGCCTGTCAACTATAATAGCTAATCGTGCCCCTTAGGGTACCCTAGAATATTTAGCGCAGTTGATATCCATATTGTGAGCAGCGATTAATATAAATCAGTCAATAATTTTATTATGCTGGAGTACCATACTTTTCTGGACTCAATAATGTCTGACATAAATATCATGTTCTAAACGTAACAAATACTGTCTGTATTTTGGTAATGGTAATTTCATTTTTTCAGTTACAAATGATGAAGCAGGTACCTGGATGCTCAGTAAGCATATGTAATGTCCACTCATTTTCAAGAAGCTCACATAGACTGTACCGGCAGTCGTGGCAGTCGCTTAAGGGCAAAATGTAGCCATAGTTGGTGAAAAACGAGAGATCCAGCAGTGATTGTAACCCAAACCTCACTCTCCACTCAATGCCAAGGATCCTTGTCAGTATAACCACTGCCCCTCAGCCCTCCTGATAACCTACACAGCCGAGCAAGTTTCTAAACTCCACACGGGACATATAGAGCAGCTGAGATGAATCATGTCAGGTGGAAAAGTGTTGCAGCTCTGGACCAACATTTCCCACTATGACCCATTGTCACAAAACACATGGAATATGGTATAATTCCGAACACTGCACTCTTTGGATCTAGACCTGCACCATTTTCAAACTCTACACAATACAATCTTGTCTTGTGCTCTCCTTCTAGCCAGCACCTGAAAACTAAAACGTTGTTATTACTAGGAGGTGTATCAATTTCTTCTGAATGTCTTGAAAATATTCTTTGAGCAGCACTCACAGTTTGCTATACCGTATGCCGCATTTCTGCTTTTGATGTTCTACTTCCTCTTTGCAACATTCAATGTAGAAAGAAATCACACAAATGGAAGGTAACACTGACGTCAAAAGCATGGTTGTAGTGCTCAATAAGGGACATAAACCAATTTGGGTCAGAAATGGTCCGCAGAAGGGATTTGGGTTGAATATTATTAAACAGAAGAGAGAAGCACAACTGCAACCGGGAGAGGGTCTCTGCTCCCTCAAATGCTTGTAAACTCATAAAGCCCTGGGCCCTGCTGGTAACTCTGGCATGGATCCTGTATAGCCTGCTTAACAGGACTCACCTGTACATGTGCATTACAGTTCTAGACATTGAGAGACAAAGGAGAGATGAAGGAAACGTTGAGAACGTCTTGAGTTGAGACACTTATCAAGTACCACTGTTTACTGCTACTGTCCTGTAGCTGTTAGACTCGGACAAGTAACATGTACAGAATCCTGTGGCTCCGAACATGGATCAGTGCAAGACCCACAAGAAACAAGTCTTCCTCATCTATCATTTGTCTGTTAGTGGGGGTTTTCTATCACAAGGGCCCAACAGCTCTGCTAATTTTACATAGGATATGTCTCCTCTGATGCACTTTAGCTGTAATTGGCTGTCACCCTTATTGAAGTTGTTATCGTTTCAATTCCAACCACTAAAGAGTTTTCAAAGCCTCTGACCCCTACAAACCTGGCTCGACCAATCACGTTTTTGCCGTGGTCTGGAACCAGAGACAAGAACTATACAGAATCGGTCTACTCAGCAACGCCGGCCTCTTGTCAAAATCATGACAAAAGACGACGAACAACGTCCAGTGCTCTGGTGGAGTCCTCTTGCAAATACTGAACAGACACTAATATTTTCATCTCTATGGTGGAGATTATCTTCCATATGCCACGCTTTCCCAACTGTCTTTGCTCTAGCCGAGTTCATTTTGAAAGTGGTAGAAAGTGTAGTGCACAATAATAAAAGTCCGACACAAATTCTGTCAAAACAGACTGCTACCTTTACAAATCAAAGCAATTTCTGTGAGCTGGAATTATTTTGAAGCAATTTATTTGCCCTATGATACCAGAATATCCTATTTAGATTGTCCTCGGACACATACATCTTACTTTAAATGTTATTTGCAACTTGCCAGAGAGGCCAATAAAAGAAAATCTACACCCGCTGAGACAATATTTTGTAAATGCTATTTCAACAAGATATCGATATTATTGTCTTAAGTGGAAGAAAAACAATTTTAATTTACTGTAGACATGAATTAAACCAACAATACATACCATTAGTCTCAGGCTACAAAGGCAATGACGGATTGAAATTCTTTTAGTTTTAAACATTTACACAAACCTTTTTCACTGCATCTAGTGTAACCTCTTGCCTTCAGAAACATCACAAACAACCTTCTCAGTTGATTATATATATTGTCCTGGGTTTCCATTGTTGCATGCACCTAATAGAAGAACTTGCTATGATTTATTTTTGTGACACATACAACTTTTGATATTAAATTGTCCTTTATATGTTAATAAAAAAGTAACAATGCGGCTTTATTTACCCCCTCACGGCATATGTAATGGCCTAATTTAGTTTTTTAATGTTTTTCAAAGCACTGATGAGAGCCATTGCTTGAAAGTGCAGAGAACACCAAAAAAAATACAATCGATATCGTTTTGCAAGGAGTCATAAAGAAATATGAATAAAATTTGAAGAGGTTTCTTCCTAACTCTTTAGGAAACGGCCTAATTCTTTATAATCCACCCTGGAACTGTTTCCGGAGTAACAGCAACTACAGCTATGGACTCAGCTGCCGGCTCATGCCCCTCTGATACGAGGTCACTCCTTGCTCTTTAAATAAATCACGATATATGACGTTGGCAGTTCGCATGGAGACCGATGTCGGCTGGAAACGTTAAAGCTACAAGACATTGGCAATTTCTCTAGTCTGATTTTAGAAGAGTGTAAAAAATTTAAAAATGACAAGTACTTACAGCACTCCCAGAAGTCGTTCCACCAAAACAAAGCAAGGAACCATATAGAATAACGTCCTAATGTGCTGGAAGCAAATACACGCCCAATATATAAATTGAGTACTGGCAAAGCATTCAAACAGTATTACTTAAATTAGAGGAACAACATTGGAGTAACCAGTGTTCCTTGACTCGTGGACAGGGAAAGAGAAATCCGACAAAATTATTAAATACCTTTCTGCCAGAGCTTGCCTTTTAATGTCTACTGATTATCGTCGCGATTCTAACAAATCATGTTCATGCTGGTGGCTTTAGACAAAAGAATGCCCCCCCCCCCCCCTGCAGAATGTGATGAGGGACACCAAGTGTCTCATAACGCACAGATGTTAATTGGTCTTTAACTGAATGGAGGCTCCTGAAGAATTGGGGGACCTGGGGCCATATGTACGAACACTTTTTCCCATAGACACGGAATGGGTAAAAACCTTTGCTACATCTGGCCCCTGATGGCTTGCACCCCACTACCCCCACCCCCACGCTGCAGAGTCTGCAGGGGCATTTGCTACACATGTTCACAGATGATTAACCCTAAGGAACTGCCTGAAAACACATCAGGTCTTCAATGATCTTATTATTAGTTGGCAAGATGTATAAATACTACCACAGTCTGTTGTGGACTGCTGGAGTGCCAGTTAGGAGCAGTATGGTCCAGCATCAGGAGTTAAGGGACAGGTGTATAAAAGCATTTTGTGATCACAAACATTGTGGTTCATAAAATCACTGGATTTCTGATGGCACAATCTCTATTTCTTATGTAGAGAGCTCACTTTAAGAGTCAGAAAAGATTTCTCACTCCCAAACTGGATTTTGCAACTCATACTGGGTAGCAGTTTACAAGAGGAGTAAAATGGGCATTCCTTCAAAACTGTAATTAGGCATGCAATGTATCAATGAAATTAAACTGCAAGTTCAGCCATAAACCATTTAACAGTTGCTAACACCTGAGAGGAAGTTGTAACTGATTCGCAAATGGGGTGCCTTCTGCTTTGGGAATCATGTTGGCAGAGATGGGTAGAGAAGAAAGTGGTCCAGAGAACCACTGCCGGCACGCCCTGATTTTTCCCAAATGGAATTTAATTTTTTTAAGGAACGGATGCTGCTTAAGTTTCTGTAGTTTTTGTTCATGCAACATAGGACTCTATGCGATGAACTCAGTCACATCTAGGCATTTTTTCGAGTATAAGTTTTTGGTGGGACCACATAACCAGATATGATTGAGAGGTCTGTAGAGAAATTAGTTCAAGTGTCTGGTTGTTAACGACGAAGTCCTTGAAAAAGCTGATGATTTGTTCTCCTACGAGTAGTTTTCAGTGTCTTGAGCAGAAACTGGAAAGGATGATAGGGTGGTGAGGTTTTGTCCAGGAGTATAGGAGCCTTGCATTGGATGGTTGATAGGTTGAGGTAAAATATATGTTATAGAACAATAAGTGCATTAGCAAGCTTGAGGAGAGTCTTTGTTTCTTGATGCTTAAGTTGTCGGTGAGGTTGAAGTTGTTTAGGATGGTGATGTGGGTGTGTTGAGTAGATCAGCTGGTAAGGTGGGTTGGGAATGGGTCCATGGAGTCCTTTTGTTCTGTCCAGGAAGCCTGCAGAAGACTGAGAAGATGACAAACTGAAATGGGGTGAGTAAGAGCTGGCACATGAGGAGGTTGCTTGCCAGCAGTGCTGGGCTAGGAGAACTCTTGGATAACAGTGAGACTTTCTCTTGTCTCATTAGTGGGCACCATATTGTGTATGTTTTTGTTCATGGTAAGAAGAATATTTAGAATATGCAAATTCGTTGAGCCTATTGAGTCACAGATGTGATAGTGATGACGTGTACAATGTCTGGAGCTTGGACTATTGCGTGGCTTAAGCTGATGAGCATAAGACTGAGTATGCATTTTATAGTTTGAGAGTGAGTTCTCTTTTCTGTGATGTGTGAAGTGAGTATATGTATTGTGAGGGTGATCTGTGAGAGCTTGTGTGATCTACATCTGAGAGGGTTCTGCACATGACCATTATTGGGTGGTGGGTTGGGAACATTATGTTGTCTTACATTGTTGGCATTCTATGCATTTCTAAGGAAGTTGGAGTTCTTGCACAAGGGCTTTTGTGGCCCTTTACAGGTAGAAACATGTAGTTCCTGGGTGGTAGGTAGCCCTGAGGAATAAACAAAAAGAAAAGATGGTGAAAAATGCAGAGATGTCACTTCTGTGGAGATGGATGTTGGGGAATAAACTCCGCTCATGTTGATAGTTTGTTTAAAGATGTCTTTATCAGGAAAATCACACTGTCACTTCCTTTAGCTGTGGATGCTTGGATTTGTAATGATGTCACTTTCTACTGAGATGGATGTTGTGGAATTGCAAAGCAAAATACAAACGCTGTGGGATAGCGTAACTGGATGGACGGAATGCGGAACCAATCAAACATTCACCCCCAGTCACAGATCTGGGTTTAATCCATCCATTATTTTGCTCACCATGCCACCCCAGTTTGAACCCAGCCATATGCAAATCAGTCTTGACCCTGTTCCACATGGGAACAGTCCAGCCCGAACTGCCAGGCCAGGTTCTCCCTGGACCGGAAACAAGCATCCTGGGACCGGTTTCGGGGTTTCACCCCTCCTCAGCCAGGCTAGCTTGAATCCAGTGGCACAGTGAGGGATGTTGTGGAATTACCTTTGCTTGTTTGACTACTTCTTTTTGAGTTGTTTTGATGGGAAAACAATGATGTCACTTCCTGAAGAGAAGGGTGCTGGGAAATGCAGTGATTCCATTTCCCACAAAGATGATGCTGTGGAATGAGGTCCACTTAACAGGCTTCTTCCTTTAATTATATTGGTGATGATAGGAAACCACTAATGTCACTGCTAGTACAGGTGGATGATGAAAAATGCTGTGTATTCACTTTCTATACAGTTCCATTCTGGGAAATGCTGTCAGCTTGACTGTCTTTCCAAAATAAACATTTTTGGGGGGTAAAACCGGTGCTGTTGCTTGGAGTTGCATTGATGTCACTTCCAGTAGAGGTGAATACTGGGAAATGAGGTCCAATTGTCTGGATTCTTCTTCTAAAGATTTTTGACAGCAATCCAGTGATTTCACTTCATGCAGAGATACATGTTAGTTCTATGTGCTGACTTATTTAGAACTATTACATCCATTACTTCACATCAACTTCTTCTACCGCATGTCTTTTCTCATTCAAACATTCTTTACTTATCTTTAAGTTATCCTTTCTGACATTTTTCATAGAGTTTGTGAGCATGTAAACATTGAAACTGGTGACTTTAAAACAATAGTAATTGGCAGAATTTTAAACAAACACTACACTGTGTTTGATGTGCTATGAGTGGCATAATTTAATTTAGTGGTTCACCTCTCATCAAAACACATATTACAATATTGTCTTGATTGACTGCCAATGACAGGAATTTGATATGTGAATAGATTTGATAGTATTAATCGATAAATGAAAAGATGTACAGACCTCAGCTGATAAAAACATTATTTGTCAGCTCAAGGGTGCCAATAACTTCTGTCCTGCCATATTCTCCAGCTCCAAATACCTGTTTTATCAGTAAATTAACAGAATCACATTTTAATGCCACACTTGTTAAATTTCATTGTATTGGTGTTGGAAATGTTGTTACTGGGTAAGGAGTTAAAATACTACTCAAGCAGAAACCACAGGCATTGTCAGAGTGAAACACAAGCACATGTCAAATTAATGTGTGCTTAACACAAAGGTAACTTTGCACAGGCTTAATTTAGAGGCAATATGTAAAGTTTTTATGCATCATTTCAAACAGTAATTAAGTGAAAACACAAAAGAAGAAAAATCCCACACAATTAAAATAATTCAGACCAAAACGAGAAAAATCCAATTATTAGAACAGGATATATGCAGTTTAAAAAATGTAAGTTAAAACACTGCTATGAACCCTAAGCACCAACTGTGGTTATCTGGTTGTGCTGTACTATGCCAAAGTTCATCCCATCTGCAATGACACGTGGGTTGAATACAGGGACCCCAGTAGGCCCGCAAAACAGAGTTTCTTAAGTCCATGATGTGCGGGAAATGCTGCAAGTTCCCGCAGCTATGATGTCCTGCATCGATGATGTTTCAAGGATGCATCACTCAGCGACAGTTCTAAGGACTTGCGATGAAAGGGCCTGCGTCGAGGTTGCACCCTGCAACAGCCATTTCAAGAGGGTGTGGGGCTGTGATGTGAAGTCCTGCATGAACAATACATCATGCAGGGGTGGTTGCAATGAGGTATGGGGTCCTGCATCAGGAATGGACATTGATGAGGCGGTTTTGATATGAGGGGATACATTGTGTTGCATTGTTCTGTCTAAGAGACCCCAGATGGGCTGGCAGAGCAACTTCAGGCCTACTTCCAAGGTTCTAGGACTGGGGGCACCACTTAGGGGGCAAGACACAAAATAGGCAAAGTCCAGGTGATGGGTTTAGGGTGGTTGGAACCTATTCTGTCCCTGAGGATCAGAAAACCAGACAACTTGCTTTTGGAGTCACTCTGGTAGTCCTCCTGGGTTCAATATGCATGTCCAGTCAGTCACAATCAAGCAACAGGACAGCAGAGTAGCAGTCCTTCTTGCAGAGCAGAACAGCAGCCCTTGTGAGTCTTCCACAGGGCCAAAGGTGTACTGAAGAGTCAGGTCAATGGGTTCAATATTTATTCCTGGTGCCCACTTTAAAGTAGGAGATTGTTCTAGGGGTTTCCAGCCCCAAAGATGTCTGGAATTTCCTGCCGCCCTGCCAAGACCCAAGTTTGCGTGGGGTCACAAAAAGCTAGTGTCAAATCCTTTGTAAGTGTACTTAGACAGAAGCTTTCGAATTTCTATACATCATAGGTGCCAGCTATTAATGGCATTATCAAGTCAGAGATGGCTCCACCTGTCAATACCTATCCCCCCTTTGTCTCAGTGTCTGGGGCAATACACAAAGACCAACTGTCACCTACACCTAGTCATGTGACCCAGAATACAGGCTGTAGGCACCAAATGGTTAAGGGAAAAATGCCACATTCCCTGATATTTTCAGAATTGCAAAGTAAAAGCTCACTTTACGAATAAAGAGTGGTTTAATGTACAAATCTTTAGACAACAAACTTGACAATACCACCCGCTCCCAGTTGGAAGTTACCACTTAAGAAATGTAATAAGGGAATCAAATAATATCTTAAAGGAGACGTAGGCCTCACAATAGTGAAAAAAAATTAGGATTTTTTTCATTACTAGGCTAATTAAAACTTAAAAGTACATGTCCAACTTGTTAAATACACTGCACCCTGCCCTCCGGGATGTGTAGGGCCTACGTTAGGGTTGACATATGCACTAAAAAGGGAGGAGTGGGTTTGGGAAGCGATTCATATTGCCAGGTAAATATGGTAGTTTAAAACTGCACACATGCTGCAATGGGACATCTGAGACATATTTAAAGAGCTAATTAAGTTGGTGGCACAAGTAGTGATGCAGGCCCATCAGTATCATTTCTAGGCCTGGACAGAACTTGTGGAGTTTCACTTCATGGAATTCCACTGAGATACTTAAAAAGTCTGCAAGATTCCACAGAGTTCCATGACTGGGCAGATTTATGGAACATTGCACTGCTTGTGCTGCTTTTAGTGCCAGGAGCTTGTTCCCCACTATAAAATCATCCTGAACTGCACCACATGGCAGGCTAGAGTGTGCTGCTTCTCTTTGCCACTAGATTTTCTACTCACATAGCTGCTTTCTCATTGGAAACAGTCATGACCCGCCGCAACTGCCTGCTTTGAGAAATCTAACTGGGAGTGGTTCTAGTGCCCGACAATCATGATAGGGACCACAAATTTGCGCTCACACTCTCCAACATCACATTTGCGAGCCACGCACGGGAAAAAAAGTCTGCCACCTGGCGGTTGCCACAGTTTTGCTAGAACTCTGCACTCTAAGCAGAGCACAGAGCGGGCACAACTCTCCTCAAACTCTGCAGGTGGAGCAGAATTTTTCACGCGCTCCTAATAATTTCATTTACAAGCTCATGCTACATGTTGTACCACTTTACTAGGGTCTTACAAGTAAATTAAATGTGCCAATTGGGTGTAAGCCAAGTTTACCATGTTTTAGGGAGTGAGCACACACACTTTAGCCCTGGTTAGCTGTGGTAAGTTGCACAGGGTCATAAGGCCAAGAAAACAAGATCAGCAAAAATAAAGGAGTAAGGAAAAATGTTTGGAAGAAGACCACTCTGAAGCTGACAAGTCTAACAATTTGAAATTACAGAACCTATACTTTTGGACTTAAATTCTGTACAGTCAGCACTCCCATAATATGTTAAAAAGCTAGTTCAGGTAAGGACTGACAGATCATGACTGAGTATGACCTGCACCCGAGAGCCATAGAAGTAGTGAGCGCCACTTTCACTGTTTCTCGGTCGAGCACAACCAGCTAACAAGATGTGGCACGTGTCTACAAGGTAAATTAATTATGTTACTAATAAAGTGTGGTGTGGTTAAGGGTACTACATGCAACCCAAAAAGCTATGCATACTGCAGACTTAAATGTGATAATGCCTGCACTGTTAAATAATATTCTCAGGAGCGTCACTCTCTGATTACAGAAGAGGAAATACACTAATTAAGTGCTCAGTAGTCTCCTTCTGTGTGTAGAGACAATCTATACAATGTGTCAGTATTAGCACTAGACTGCCAGGTCCAGATAACACCAAATTATACACATTAGGATAAAAAAAAGTGTACATTTATAAAAACATATTTTTAACTTTTGCAGTCAGACAAATGTCTAAGTTATTGGTAGTGTTGAGGCCAATATGTTAATTAGATATATTAATAAGTGTTTATGCATTTTGAATAATAATAATAAATTGTAGAATTAAATAATGTAGAGAAAATAATGTGCACATTTGAAAATGTGCCCCCGTAGAGTGGTCACCAAGATGTACTAATACAATGAATAACGTATGAAATATAGAAAATGTATGAAAATAATGTAGTAGTATGTCATATAGAGATATATAACGTTTGTTTTGAATTATATTATAGAATTAATTTAGCTGAAGTTGTGGCCTAGTTATTCCAGGCCTCATGCAGAAGTAGAATTACTCACGCAATGTAGAGAAGCTAATGTGCTGAACTGACCCTGAACTGCTTCTTGTTTAATAAAATCTGCTCAGCAAAAATCCTATGCATGAAGCAATGGACAGGAGATGATAGAATCAGAAATGTAACAAGGACTGTGTAAAGCAGACGAGATGTACTTTCCCAGGACTCGAACAATGGAGACACTGACTGGAGAAGAAAATGCAACATTTTTGATACTTGACAAGCCGGATGATGAGAACATCGTACAGTGAACCAATCGACACCTTGAGAATCTTGTAATACTAGAATTCATAGATTTGAAGAACTGAAAGTATTGGGTAGCGTCATAACTGGTGACTAATTGACCAATTAGGAATTGGGGGATAGTCTGGGTGACTTTCATTTAATGATGTGACAGAAGGAGCGAGTTCAGATGTTAGGTGTAGACATTGGAAGAGAGACCTTTTACGAAATTGATGCGATATTGGGGGAGAAGAGATTCGAGATTCTGTGATTGGGCTCATGCTCAAGAAAGCCTGATGAGTTGCTGATCAATTGATGACCTGAAGATGAAGACTAACTTTGTTGCTGATCCATATCATGGGTAGGTAGCTATGACAATGTGACTGATTGACTTTTTGTGCTTTTTCTTTCTAGGTACCAACTGCGCTGGCTCATAGCTTTTCCTAGGCTAGATGCTTTTCCAAATTCATGTTCTAAACTGTTTTCGCATGAAGTCCCACATGCTAATGCTAATTTGGGTTAGGTAGAGTTCCTATTCTGAGACTTTGACATAACGGTGACAAATGAAGGACAGACTGATTTGGTGAATTTTGCTACTCACGTTAACATATTCATCGTTATTGGCTTTTGTCGAGGCATTAGAATTCATGTTTTCTCAAATTCTGATTAGGTTATGTTACTGGTGGTCTCTAATGAGTTAATCTTGAGTGGAATTAAATAAAGTTTGATTTAACCTCATGGCTTAGTATTGTAACCAATAGGGAAATAAAAGTGTTAAACGTATACTGAGTTGTGGTTTTTCATAAAAGTTGACTAATGTCTGCTTATTGATTATTGGTTTGTGTATTTATTATTGATGCACATTGGTTATACCGTAGCTAGGATACTCCATGCGAATCAAAGGGTTTATCGACCTACACGCGTCCCCTTATAAGTTTACTTACAAAGGACCAGGGGCGCTAGCAGTAGAGAGGTAGTATATGTATGCAGAGTAAAACTACTGTATTATTTTATTGCATATTATTGATCATTACTAACAAATTAATTTTTCCTAGCACATACTTTTAAGAAAACAATGACCTATTAAATAGATTGAGATAATAGAAATGGCAGGCTAAAACACTAACAGACCTTGTTCTGCCCTGCTGTATTTAAACATATATTGATGCATATTGTGATATTTTGGTGAACAACTCTAGTGGAGGGAGCTGTCAGCTCCAATTATAAAAGGAGCTAAGCTTTAGTAGTGGTCTGTATCAGTTGTCTCAAAAATAGCAGAGATTAAATGTGTTGTTAATGTATAGCCCAATTGCTAAATCTGGACATCTCTTTGTTTTAAATGCAGTAATATATAATTAAATACACATCACTGAATCATTTCTTGAATCTCTTGAGGGGCAATAGCACCAATGCTCAACTTGCCTTCTAATTCACTACACGTCCCTTCCTTGTAAGATTGGTGTCCATTGTTACGTTCAGGTAGTCGTGCTAGGACATTACCTGATTTTGTTGTAGGTTCCACTTTTGAAAGATTATTAAAAACGAATATTTCGCTTTTCTTTAAATTGGTGATCAGCCTATTTTTTGGTTGTAAGTAGCAAACTTGATTAATAGTCTTTGTAAATCGATGAGAGTATTTGAAATTAAGACTGTGTCGTCAGAATAGTTAATCTTATACATTGCTCTGTTACAAAGTGATGATAAGCGGCAAATGAGATTGATTAGAGTCTCGAGTGAACCAGTAATATAAGGTCAGGATAATCTGTGATTCTTAAACAATCGCATTATGTGACACGATAAATGAAATGTATTTTCTTGTACATGTTCCAAATAGTGATTTCTTATCTTTGCTTATCTAAAAACCCAAAAAGCGATTCGATCACGTTCTTAAAATGAGAACAGCACCCTAAAAAAACACAATGATGACGTCAGAGTCAGAAAATACATTGTAGCAATCACATTCAAAAGCACAGCAATTGTCAGCAAGCAAGCGTTGGGTTTACCTGTTTTTATCAGCATTGGCAAAGTCAGGAAGGGAAGTAGGAGGACTCTGCTAGAAAATAAAAGCAAACATTTTCCAATTAAGAAATAGAAATCATTGCTGAGGAATGGGTTGCTCATAATAAGCAGCTATTTTTTTGCAAGCTCTTTAAATGTTCCTGAAGCAACTAAGAAGCACAATTGGAGCAAGATCTAAGATAGCTTAATGCTGTGAGGGTTACTACAAACATTGAGGTTAAGATACATAAAAAGGTGGTGTGACCTTTGTTCCACAATAAAGGAGAAGCTAGAAAGTTGGAGGAAGGAAACTGCTAGCAGAGAATAAGGTCCATCCACACAGCCACCCCCCACACATTTGGTTGAAGCACCTTATCTACAGAGAATATGGCCCTCATTACAACCCTGGCGGTCGGTGATAAAGCGGCGGTAATACTGCCAACAGGCCGGCAGTAACAAAATTGGAATCATGGACACGGCGGAAACGCCAACAGATACAGCCACTTTAACACTCCAACCGCCATGACGGTAGCAACAGGCGGAAGGCAATGTACCGCCCACTGCATTACAACCCACCCGTCCGCCAGATTTTCTGGGGCGGTACCAACGCCATCAAAAGCACGGTGGAAACAGAACACAGAAGGGAAACGACTCAACACTCAAGGAAGAACCACAACTCCATGGAGCCTGAGTTGCAGGTGTTCCCCATGCCTGTGTACCTTCTCATACACCAGGAACATGGACACCGACGACAACGACCACTGTGAGTACTGCACCTAGCATACAGGGGAGAGGGGAGGAAAAAGAGAGTGACACACACCCGCAACACGCAACATCCCCACCCCCATCCTCACCCCAACCCTACACACACAAACACATGCAACATCATTACAGATACAGCGTGTAACCCTCTGGAATAACGCAAGGACAAAAGGAATGGAGTAAAATTAGTGTAATATTAGTAATTTTAAGAAATATGTTCATAAAGAAAAAACAGTATGTACAATGTAAACAATATATTCAAAAGGAGGGGCAATGCCCACTCAAAAATATCCATGGCCCATGGGGCCAAAACACATAGGCCAAGGCCACACTTGACTCCTGGCTCAATACAGAAAGAACACTGCAGGGGCTTCAGGTCGAAAACACACAGGCACCTCAGGGGGACGGGGAATGAGGGGCACCTCAGCCGGAAGATGGTACAATGCCACTGGCCTGGAGGGGGCTCCATGCCCACTGCTTGGTCCTGGGGAGTGCAAAGCAACAGTCTTTCAAGTGGGTGGGTTGCCCACTGCTTGGTCCTGGGGAGTGCAAGGCCACAGTCTCTCAAGTGGGTGGTGTAGGAGGCTGGCCTGGCTTATAGTGGGTACCTGATGGTACTTACACCTTGTGCCAGGTCCAGTTATCCTTTATTAGTAGATTAGTAGCGTTCTACAAGCTTAGGCTGATAGAGGTAGCTATAGCAGAGCAGCTTAGGCTGAACTAGGAGACATGCAAAGCTCCTACCATACCACTTATATCATATAGCACTATATCACAAGAAACGCAATACTCAGAGTTATTAAAATTAAAAGTACTTTATTTTAGTGACAATATGCCAAAAGTATCTCAGAGGATATACTCCCTTAGGAGGTAAGTAAAATACACAAAATATACACACAACCCAAAATCAGGTAAGTAAATCACCTAGAAAAGTAGTGCAAATACTGTAGAACACAATAGAATGCAATAGGAGACAATAGTCCTAGGGACAACACAAACCATATACTACAGAAGTGGAATGCGAACCACAAATGGACCCCAGGCCTAGTGTAGTGTGTAGAGGGTCACTGGGAGTGTAAGAAAACTCTAAGGGTGTCCAAGATACCCCACCCCAAGACCCTGAAAAGTAGGAGTAAAGTTACCCTACTACCACAGAAAAACAGTAAAGTCGAGATAGGGGATTCTGCAAAGACAACAACTGACTGCAAAGCACTGAAGACGGATTCCTGCACCTGAGGACCTGCAAAGGAAGGGGACCAAGTCCAAGAATCACCCAAGTGTCCAGCGGGACAGGAGCCCACTAAACCCCGAATGAAGGTGCAAAAGGGCTGCCTCTGGGTGGAGGAAGCCAAAGATTCTGCAACAACGGAAGATGCCAGGATCGTCTTCTTTGGTCAGAAGATGTCCCACAGCGTGCTGGAGAATGCAGAGTTATTTCCAAGCAGAAATACCGCAAACAAGCCTTGCTAGCTGCAAGAGTCATGGTTGAAGGTTTTGGGTGCTGCCAGGTCCCAGGAAGGACCAGTAGGTCGCCCCTTGAGGAAGGAGACAGAGGGGGTGCTCAGCAATACAGAGAGCCCATGCAGAAGCAGGCAGCACCTGCAGAAGCACCTGAACAGGCATTCAAGAAATATGAGCATGGCAGTCATCTCAGCACAACAAAAGAGGGTCCCAGGAAGTCGGAGGTCAACTCAGCGAGTTGGGCAATGCAGGACAGAGTGCTGGGGACCTGGGCTGTGCTGTGCATGGAGGAAGTCTTGCAAAAGTGTACAAAAGCTCTAGCAGCTGCAGATCACGCAGTTCACAGGATTACTGTCTGGCGTGGGGAGACAAGGGCTTACATCCTCCAAATTTGGACAGAAGGACCACTCTACTCTCGGGGTCACTTGGATCCAGCTCCTGTGTTCCAGGGAACACGCTCGTCAAGATGAGAGGGGACCCAGTGGACCGGTGATGCAGAGGTTTAGTGCCTGCGTTAGCAGGGGGACGATTCTGTCGACCCACGGGAAATTTCTTCTTGGCTTCCAGTGCAGGGTGAAGGCAGACAGCCCTCAGAGCATGCACCACCAGGAAACAGTTGAGAAAGCCATCAGGAATAGGCGCTACAATGTTGCTGGTTGTCTTCTTTCTACTTTGTTGCGGTTTTGCTGGTGTCCTGGAGCAGTCAGCGGTCGATCCTTGGCAGAAGTTGTAGAGAGAAGAGCAGAGGAACTCTGGTGAGCTCTTGCATTCGTTATCTGACGAGAAACCCACAGGAGAGACCCCATACAGTCCTCAGAGGAGGATTGGCTACCTAACCAGGTAAGAGCCTATCAGGAGGGGTTTCTGACATCACCTGCTGGCACTGGCCACTCAGAGGTCTCCATTGTGCCCTCACACCTCTGCATTCAAGATGGCAGAGGTCTAGGACACACTGGAGGAGCTCTGAGCATCACCCCTGGGGTGGTGATGGACAGGGGAGTGGTCACTCCCCTTTCCTTTGTCCAGTTTCACGCCAGAGCAGGGGATGGGGGATCCCTAAACCGGTGTAGATTTGTTTATGCAAGGAGGGCACCATCTGTGCCCTTCAAAGCATTTCCATAGGCCAGGAGAGGCTACTCCTCTCAGGCCTTTAACACCTATTTCCAAAGGGAGAAAGTGCAACACCCTCTCTCAGAGGAAATCCTTTGTTCTGCCTTCCTGGGACTGGGCTGCCCAGGCCCCAGGGGGGCAGAAACCTGTCTGAGGGTTGGCAGCAGCGGTAGCTGCAGAGAAAACCCCAGAGAGCTAGTTTGGCAGTAACCGGGGTCCATGCTGGAGCCCCGAGGATGCATGGGATTGTCCCCCCAGCACCAGAATGGTATTGGGGGGACAATTCTATGATCCTAGACATGTTACATGACCATGTTCGGAGTTACCATTGTGACGCTACACATAGGTATTGAGCTATATGTAGTTCACTCGTGTAATGGTGTCCCCACACTCACAAAGTCCAGAGAAATTGCCCTGAACAATGTGGGGGCACCCTGGCTAGTTCCAGAGTGCCCTCACACTTAGTAACTTTGCACCTAACCTTCACTAGGTGAGGGTTAGACATATAGGTGACTTATAAGTTACATAAGTGCAGTGTAAAATGGCTGTGAAATAACATGGACGTTATTTCCCTAAGGCTCCAATGGCAGCCCTGTGTAAGAATTGTCTGAGCTCTCTATGGGTGACAAAAGAAATGCTGCAGCCCATAGGGATCTCCTGGAACCCCAATACCCCTGGCACCTAAGTACAATATACTAGGGAATTATAAGGGTGTTCCAGTGTGCCAATCAGAATTGGTGAAAATAGTCACTAGCCTGCAGTGACAATTTTAAAAGCAGAGAGAGCATAAACACTGAGGTTCTGGGTAGCAGAGTCTCAGTGATGCAATTAGGCACCACATAGGGAACACATACAGGCCACCAACTTATGAGCACTGGTGTCCTGGCTAGCAGGATCCTAATGACACATATCAAACACACTAACAATATAGGGTTTCTACTATGAGCACTGGGTCCTGGCTAGCAGGATCCCAGTGAGACAGTAAAAACACCCTAACATATACTCACAAACAGGCCAAAAGTGGGGGTAACAAGGCTAGAAAGAGGCTACCTTCCTACAGGTGGTCTGCCCACTGCTTGGTCCTGGGGAGTGCAAGGCCACAGTCTCTCTAGTGGGTGGTGTGCCCACTGCTTGGTCCTGGGGAGTGCAAGGCCAAAGTCTCTCAAGTGGGTGGTTTGCCCACTGCTTGGTCCTGGGGAGTGCAAGGCCACAGTCTCTCAAGTGGATGGTTTGCCCACTGCTTGGTCCTAGGGAGTGCAAGGCCACAGTCTCTGGAGTGGATGGCTTCTCCACTGGTTCTGGAGGGGCCCTTGTGCCCAGTGTGCTTCATCCTGGCAAGGAGGGGCTGAGTGGATGCCTTCTTCCGCTTGTTCTGGAGGGGGCATTGCGCCCTGTGATGCAGATCTTTTGGAGTGCAGTGTCACAGTCTCTCACCTGAGTGTCACAACTACAGCTTTTGCAGGGGCCAGGATGCACTGCAGCCCATGTAGTCACCACAATACACTGCTCTCCGGCGGTGACGGCTGCTCAGTGTATGCCAGTTGTGCTGCAGCTGGCGTTTCAGGCAGTGGTGGTGGTAGCCTCCAGGCTTTCACCTGCAGCCTCAGACGGCTGCCCACTGGGGCTGCTGCTGCTGGCAGTGGTGCTGCTGACGGAGGGGCAGGTGGCAGTGCTTGCCGCGGTGCAGATGGCGGTGCTGGCAGTTGTGGTGGTAGCCTCCAGGCCTTCACCTGCAGCCTCGGATGGCTGAAGTACCATGGCTGGTGTTCTGTGCCCTTTCCTGCCCTTGGCATATGGTGGTGGCTCCTTGTTTCTGCCAGCTGGAGTCTTTGACTTGCCCCTGCTGGCTGGTTAGCGCTCCTTCCCCTTGCTGGCTGCTGTCCCCTTCTTGCCCTTGCCAGGCGGCCGACCCTTCTTGGCCTTAGCAGGTGTTGCTGGCACACTGGCTGGGCTGACGGCTGCCTCCTTGGAGCCTCTCACAGCTGCAGAAACCACAGTGGCCGTGGACTTGGTGGCTGAGGTGCTGGGCTGGGTTTTGGCCACCCTGGCCTGAGGTAATGGACGGGGGTAGGGAATAGGTCAATGTTGGCGAGGAAAAGCTTCTTAGAGACACTGGGGTGGGAAGAGGGTGAAGGTTTGGGAGTGGAGGAAGAGGGAGTGGTTGTAGGAGGTGTCAGTCTGCTGTGTTTGGGTACAGGTACATGGGCTGGATGCTGTTGTGTGGTGGATGCCTGCTGGGTGTGTGTGTGCTTGCGTTTGTGTACTTTGGGAGGAGGGGTCACCGACACAGTGGGAGAGGACACAGGGGACGTGTGCATGGATATGGGGGTGGTGACTGCCAGTGAGGGGTGTGTACTGATAGGCGTGCTGGTGATGGAGGTAGTGGATGAGGATGTATTGCATGCAGGTGTGAGTGGGAACGCTACTGGGAGGGGGGTGGATGAGGAGGAGGAGAAGGACACAGTGGAGGCAGTAGATGGTGGTGTGTCTGCATGGGGATGGTTCTTGTGTGAGTTCCTGTGAGATGAAGTGTGGTGCTTGTGTTCGACAGAACCACTTCTGTGTGTTGATTGGGGGATTGTTGGTCAGAAAGTGTGCTTGGGATAAGCGGGGGTTGACGGGATAGGGACTGGGTAGAGGAAGTTGGAGGGGGGAGGCTGGAGACAGGGACAATGGCTGCCATCAGTGCAGAGGCCAGAGCCTGGGATGCTCTCTGTTGGGCCACCACGCCAGAGTGAATGCCCTCAGGTATGCATTTGTTTGTTGCAAATGCCCTGCTACACCCTGGATGTCACACAGTATGGTTGACTGCCCATCAGTGAGGGTTCTCAGGAGGTCAGTAGCCTCCTCACTGAGGGCAGCAGGGCTGACTGGGGCAGGGCCTGAGGTGCCTGGGGCAAAGGAGATGCCCACCTTCCTGGGTGAGCGGGCACGGGAAACACGCTGAGGGGCTGCTGGGAGGGTGGCGCTGGTACAGGGGGAGGATCTGTACCTGTTGTTTGGGTGGGCACAGAGGTGTCCACAACCGCCAGGGAGCTACCATCGGAGGAGGAGTTGCTGTTGGTAGGTGGAGAAGTGTGGCACAATGGTTAGAGCGCAGACCCTAATGCAGAGATCTGGTCCGGGACCAGGGTTCAATTCCCACTTCGGTGGGTCTTGGGCTCAATTCCCTTGGACCAGATAATTCTCACCTCGGTGCCTAATCTAATTAATGGGTCCCACTCTGTAACTCTGGGCAATAGCTTGCTTAATCTCCACAACGGCCCTCACAGTGCTTGGATGCTTGGCTTCACCCAGGGGCTGTCCAGGAGTGGGCACCTCACAGGGAAAAGCCAGGAGGGGATCCACAGTGGTATGTGTACAGCACCTTGAGACTCTAACAGGTGAGTAGTGTGCTATAAAAGTGCAAAGTTTACAGTTTTAGTCTACCCTCCTGTCTCCGTCATGGTGCTCCCCTCACCCTCCGTTACACCGGTGCCCTCACCGTCAGTGGATTCGGCCTCCAGGCCAATGTGGGATGCAGCTCCATCCTTCGCCGGTGCCTCTGCTCCTCTGCCAGATGATGCTAATGCACACAAGGACAGGGAGACAAAACGAAAAGGGGGGGGAGAGACAGAGTGCACACTTGGTCAATGCCAGCAACAACACTACCGTTGGCATACACAACACACAGGGAACAGCCCTATGCACTAGGCCATGCACTACCAGTTACAATGCTAGTCACCAGCCCATGGGGTACAATGCCTAACACCACTACCTGAAACCCACAGGACCCTGCCCAGTAGTAGATGATAGTAGATGCCCACTAACACTATTGAGGTTGGAGTGCATCTGATCTTGCCCATCATTGAACATACCCTGCCATGTTCGCCCGGGCCTAGGGGCACCCACAGCCCACATCCACCACCCAGGTAAAAATTTAACGCACACAAAGTCATGATTCTGATTCTGTAATCACCCCCTTGTGGCAGCTGTGCTGCCTTCAAGCGCCCATCCAACTCCGGATAGCCCCAGCTGAGCCTCTGCCGTCTTCCTTGCCCAGCGGCGCAGGTCCTCCCACCGTTTGGGGCAGTGGGAGCTCCGCCTGACAAAGACCCCCAGGGTCCGCACCTCCTTGGCGATGGCACGCCAAATACCCTTTTGCTGATGGGCGCTGACCAGCAGAAAAAATACAGCAGAAAAGGGATTGGTCATACTGTCCGGACTGTCATACTCATGGCCCACCATAACCCTCCCATCCCCTTACACTCCCCAATCTACATGCAACACTCTGCCCAGGACCCCTCAGAACTCCCCCTACACAGGGCTTACACACACAGCAACCCATACATTCATGGGCCATGTATCATGCTCACAGTGAACTCACCTGTTTGTCTGGAGGACCATAGAGTAAAGTGTACTGGGATAGGATCCCATCCACTAGTCTCTCCAACTACTCCGAAGTGAAGGCGGGGGCGCTTTCCCCAGAAACTCAAGGCATTGTCGCTTCCAGACACAGGTCATAGCAGCACTTGCAGTGTAGGACCTCTCCTGTTGAAGGTCAGGTAGCAAGTAAGTGAGCAGATAGATAATGGCGGTCACGTCCGCGGCAGTGCCTACCGTCACCACTGGCGTACATCGCCACTGGCTCCTGGAACCCACTGGGCCCAATGGTAACCAATGCACAACGCCAGCGGAATTACCTCATTTCCACTTGTCTCTCCTCACAGGACAGGCAGTCGCCATTTCAGGAGGCACAGGCCATGGCACCTAACTATGTCACACCAGACATTGACACATCAACTGACTCTCGAGTTCACATACTGTTTCTGTAAATGAAGAAAAGCATATTAATATTGACATTTGTGTGAATATGACCGTCTGCTCACCGTTTTTCACCCTAGAGTTCAACTGCTGAGGATGAATAGGAGATGGAGACACCCCCCCATGTACAGACCCCTGGTGGACCTGGCAACAATGGAGGACAGGCACATTATCCTGACCTACAGACTTGATAGAGCCACAATCCAAGAACTGTGTGCCCAATTGGAGCCAGACCTGATTTCAGCTATCCGCCAGCCCAAAAATATCCCCCCTCTAGTGCAGGTCCTGTCAGTGCTCCATTTCCTGGCAAGTGGTTCCTTCTAAGCGACAGTGGCCATGGCATCAGGGATGTCTCAGCCAATGTTCTCAAACGTGCTGACCACAGTGTTGTCTGCCCTGCTGAAACACATGTGCAGCTACATCGTATTCCCCCAGGTGGAGGATTTGGCCACAGTGAAAGCTGACTTTTATGCACTGGGACATATCCCCAATATAATTGGTGCCATTGATGGTACACATATTGCATTTGTCCCCCCCCCCACGGAGAAATGAACAAGTGTTCAGAAATAGAAAAAGCTTTCACTCTAAATGTGCAGATGGTGTGTTTGGCGGACCAGTACATCTCCCATGTCAATGCCAAGTATCCTGGCTCTGTACATAATGCCTTTATCGTGAGGAATAGCAGCATTCCATATGTGATGTCCAGAGGCACAGGGTGTGACTAATAGGTGAGACCATGGTCCCCACCAAGTTGATGTAGGTATATGGGTGTGGGTTTGGCCCTAAGGGTGAGTGTGTGGCTAACAGGTATCCCTTGAATATTTGCAGGTGACTCTGGTTACCCCAACCTCTCATGGCTATTGACCCCAGTGAAGAATGGCAGGACAAGAGCACAGGAATGTTACAATGAGGCACATGGGTGAAGGAGGAGGAGTTGCAGTCAGTGGTCTCCCCTCCTGTCCCCTTCGTGTAGCTCCCCTCGACCTCCGTCCAACTGGTGCCTTCACCCTCAGTGGATTCAGCCTCCAGGCTCATGTGGGATGCAGCTCTGTCCGTCGCCGGTGCCTCTGCTCCTCCGCCAGATGATGCTAATGCACACAAGGACAGGGCGACAAAACAAAAGTGGGAGGAGAGACAGACAAAACACTTGGTCAATGCCAGCACAACACTACTGTTGGCGTACACAACACACAGTGAGCTGCCCTATGCACTAGGCCATGCCCAACCAGTAACTAAGATAGTCACCAGCCCATGGGGTGCAATGCGTAAAGCCAGCATCTGCACACCTGACACCCACAGGACCCTGCCCAGTAGTAGATGGCCACTTACACCATTGGGGTAGGAGTGCACCAGAGCCTGCACACAAGGGACCTACCATGCCATGATCCCCCTGGCCTAGAGGCACCCACAGTCAAGATCCCCCACCCAGCTACCTTCTAAAGCGCACAAAGTCAGCTTTCAGAATCTGTACTCCCCCCTTGTGTCTGTTGTGATTCCCTCAAGTGCCCATCCAATTTCAGATAGGCCACCGCCAGGATGCGGAACATAAGAGGGGTCATGGTGTGACTGGCACCCCTTCCATGTTGGGAGGCCAGCCCTGGCTCGACATCAGCCGTTTTCTTGGTCCAGCAGCGCAGGTCCTCCCATCTCTTGTGGCAGTGGGTGCTCCGTCTGTGATAGACCCCAGGGTCTGCACTTTCTTGGCGATGGCACGCCAAATACACTTTTTCTGGTGGGCACTGACCTGGACGGAAAAGACAGCAGAAAAGGAAATCACTCAGACGTCCGGACTGGCATAATCATAGCCCACCAGTTCCAACCCATGCCCTGACGCACATACACTGACCATCTCTCATGCAGCACTCTGGCCAGGACGCCTCAGCACCCCCCAACATGTGGCTTACATCCACACCACTCCAAACATGCATTGCCCACACATCATGCTCACAGTGTATTCACCTGTTTGTCTGGAGGACCGTAGAGAAATGTGTACTGCGGTAGGACCCCATCCACCAGTTTCTCCAACTCCTCCGCCGTGAAGGCAGGGGCCCTTTCCCCAGTCACATGAGCCATTGTCGCTTCCAGACACAGGTCACAGCAGCATTTGCAGTGTAGGTCCTCTCCTGTTGACGGTCAGGTAGCAAGTGAGTGAATACTTAGAAGTGATGTCCGCGGTGGTGTGTACCGTCACTGCCGGCGTACATCGCCATTGGTTCCTGGAACCCATAGGGCCCACTGATAACCAATGCGAAGTTGTGCGGTGGTCATTGACCGCCTACCGCGACGGCGCACAACGCCCATGCACTTACCTCATTTCCACTTGTCCCTCCTCACAGGTCAGGCAGCTGCGATTTCAGGGGGGCACATGGCATGGCACCTAACTACATCACAGCAGACATTGGCACTGCAACTGACTCTCGACTTCACATACTGCTTCTGTGACATAAATTCAGCAACAGTAGTGCAATCTATGTGGAAATATGACCCTCCGCTCACCGTTCTCCTCATAGGCTACAACCACTGAGGCAGATTATGAGATGGCGGCATCCTCCAGTGTACAGACCCCTGGTGGACCTGTTGGCAATGGAGGACAGACACATTACCATCACATACAGACTTGATTGTGCCACAATCCAAGAACTGTGTGACCAATTGGAGCCAGACCTGATTGCAGCTATCCACCAGCCCACAAGAATCCCCCCTCTAGTGAAGGTCCTGTCAGTGCTCTATTTCCTGGCAAGTGGTTCCTTTCAAACTACAGTGGCCATGGCATCAGGGATGTCTCAGGCAATGTTCTTAAACTTGTTGACCGAAGTGTTGTCTGCTCTGCTGAAACACATGCACAGCTACATCGTGTTCCCCCAGATGGATGAATTGGCCACAGTGAAAGCTGACTTTTATGCCCTGGGACGTATCCCCAACATAATTGGTGCCATTGATGGTACACATGTGGCATTTGCCCACCCCCCTCCCCCCCCGGAGAAATAAACAGGTTTACAGGAATAGAAAAGGTATCACTCGAGCGTCTGAACACTGAGCAGACCAGGAAATGTTGAAGGTTTATTGTGCATCCTTTGACAATTGGTTTGAAAAAAGGTGGATTTATAATAGATGTTATGTCGTTGATTAGTGCACTCGGAACTATCTCCAGTATGTGTCTTGAGCATCATACAGTGTTTAGACTCTATACAAAGAAACCATGATTATGGTGTAAAATATATGTGGAAATTGTAATCAGGGGATCTTCTGTTATTTTCAGAAAACCTAAGAGACATTGATACGAGTGTACTTTATAAAACGAGTAATTGTGGTCAAGAAAGTACACATGATGTTATGTTGTTATTGATTTCTGTAATTTTGTACAACCGTGTTGCTTGCATCGTCTACCAAGGAAGACTTTATGAAAAAAATCACGATATAGATCATGTTGCCCTCTTCTAACACATTTCAGTTGGCAAGGACAAAATTGCATAACACAGCGGAACTAAAAGACACGAATATTTCTTCAAAACATTTGTGTCTCTTAAAACCAAAAAGAAGAAAACGTTTTTCCTCCAAATGCATGCATCATAAAGTTTGCACATTCAATCACTGTTGTACAGATTGGATTACTGTTTTTTTGCCTAATAAATGAGTAGACTACTTAAAAAGGAAATTACAAGTGCTTGTGTTCAACTTTAATGAATTCAAGAATCAAATTACAACGTGTGTGTGGGAGAGTTTAATGCAGAAAGTTTATGTAAAGAGAACATGAAATCAGACTACCGCTGTTGTTCTATTATCTCGGGGATAATGTTGTTAAATACTGTACTAATTAATGATACATTGTTGTAATTAAATCCAGTCTTAATTGTAGTTTTTAAATAGGACAAACACAAAATATGCACTTTGTGTGACAAAGGCAAAGTGGCCAAATGTGCAGGGTAGTACTGTACCGAGAGTGCAAATCAAAATGACTATTAATTTACAAATATCTAACCTTTGTCTCTTAGCAGTGCTCTTTTTTAATAACTTGATATAGTTAAAAGTCTATATTGCACCCCAAATTGCTTATTACCTTGTCCTATTGCCCATAGTGGTGTTTAAGAGTGTATTTCTTTTATCAGTGGTACCTTTTCAATTTCACCAGTGAACTGTATATTCGTGATAGTGTTTCCAACTGATGATCCAGACCAGATCGATACTTCATGCTAGTTTCATATCTGCTCCACCCTAAAGGGTCACTGGTGGTGCATTATACTTACCTGAAATAACACTGAGAAAATCACATTCCACAGGGAAGCTGAGCCCCGGGATGCCTTATGTCAGGTGCAATCACTGGGCTATAATGCTGGCTCGTGTCAGCATGGAATGATGCTCCGGGCTGTTGATGTGAAATTCTGCTGCTTGATTCTGATAGTCTTACCCCGCCGATAGTGCCTCCCTACTTGTGTGACAATAAAGCTCCTTGGAGAGAAGAGAAAGAAGTGGGTAAGAGAAAGTAGACCAAAGAAACCTCTTGCCATAAGAGGGGTTTGAGGCACATGGTGAACCAAATGAGGTCCTGTCTTTGTGGCTATAAAGATGACTGCTGCTTTGTCAAGGGTGGGCTGCTTGAACACTTATTCAGAAGCCTCAAAAGTGAGGAGGAAATGATTTTGAGTGCTGCAGAGTAAACACTTTTGATCTCATTTCCTTCTAAATAGATTATTTGGCTGTCTCAAAAACCGGTTTCTGTTTGTACGCACCTTTTAGCCTGCAATTGTGCACAGGGGGTAAAAATGACAAGAGAGAAAGCCGGTTGGTGAGCTGAAAATGCTATAAAGAAATATAGATCAATCCCGAAGGCAACAGAGGTGAAAACACAATGTAAATTAGATGAAGGATAGGAATTACCCTGCCCTAATTTACTTCAGTCAAAGCATGCTATAATAAAAGTTATTTTTGTATAAATTTGTTGCCAAACTGAAATATCTATAAAAATAACATTTTATCTGCTAGAGGTATCTTGTGTTATGTTATTTTGTGCTATGCTATATGTTATGTTTTGTAATATGTTACTAAAGCACTCACACGTACTTGAGAGTTATGCTGCTATATCGGTTAACATTTCGGAACCCCAAAGAGCAAGCATGGCAAGAGGTGACACAGCAATGATCAAAACTATAGTCAACCTAAATCCAACAACAGCATTCACTTCAAAGGGACTTTTTGCCATTTGCTCTTCTTTGAAAGAAGTCGTCAATTTGCTGAAATTAACTGCTTGATAGAAAAAAATATGTTCTGGTCTAAAAAAGGCCACCAGTGCTCACTTCTTTCAGAAACCGATGAAACCCCATTGGACGCAGTAAGTATTTGACTACTTTATTACCTGCGTTTTCTCAGTACAATTATAAAGCACAACGTGAGTAACTAGATAAAAAATAGACTGAGTGCAACTTTCTTCTCAATCCACATTCAGGTCTCAGACCATGCAAGGAATAAAGACCACGTTTGAAAGAATTGGAGAAAATCTCATCATAAAATCTGATGCATTTTCTGTAGCATATTATATATTCTGCTCAATAATATTCTATTGAAAAGACTCAACACATTTAAGGGAGTGATGGTATGATTTAAAAGGAATCTGCTCCTTCCTCTTTACCTAAATTGTGAAAATGTGTACTGACTTGGAAGGATTATCAATACACATGGTTACTTCCTTTCACCAACACTGTATCCCAAGATTGTCAAAAGAAGTGTGAATAATACTATTACCCCCTCACTTACTATTATATGCATTTCTTCTTTATTGGAAGGAGAGTGCGTTTTTTTGAAGAATGCTCTTGCAGTCCTTTTTTAAGAAGCGTAATGCACATCCATCAGTTCTCTTTTATCTTCGACTTATATCGCTGTTACGTTTTCTGACTGATGTAATGGAGAGTCGGGTTTAAAAACCTACTTTATTGTCACTATCTTTGTTCTTGATATTGTTCAAGTAGGCTTCTGACCTAGCCACGGTAAAAGGTCAAACTTGCCTTGACACAAGCTGATTTCAGGATGTCTGAATGAAATAAAAAAGGCGTGTTCATCTTTCCGGACCCTCTGCAGTCTTTGAAACTGCATCTCATTCCATTGTAATACACCCTCTCTTTAAGACTGGAGCAAGGGAGTATCCAGAAAATTAAAATACCACTTTGATCCATCCTTCAAACGCAACAAGGTGAGCGAAGCAAGTAAACTCCACGCACTCAAGATGAGGTCCTATCATCCAGCATTACATTCATCTTTTTCTCCATTCATTAAGCTATTCATGCTTCCATCCATCTATCCATCTTTTCATGTTTCCACCTATTTATCCATCCTTTCACCATTTCATCCATCTACCCTTTCATCATTACAGTCTTACATTCATCCTTCTACTCACACTTCCAACCATTACTTCATACCTTCACCTATTCATTCCTCCAATTATTTTAATCCCTAAACCAATTAATCCCCCTTTTTTCAATTCAATCATCCTTTGATCCTTCCATTCAGACCTCCATTCATTCATCCATCCACCCATTCATGCAGGCTTACATCACTCCTGACACTTTTTTCACATACCCATGTCACTCTGGTTTTAACCTTGCACCCAACCTTTCATCCACAGTTCCTTCCTTGTTTTCATATGTCCTTCTTTTTGTTCTCACTTTCAACCCTCTCTCCCTCACTCTCATTTATTCCCTTAGTTCTTCTCTTAATTCCTTTGCTATGGTTAACCCCTGGTCTCTGTGTGGTTTATTGTTGTTCTTTACTTATGATTTCGTAATAGCTTTTGTTTGCAGAGCTGCCGACAGGACAGCCTCATTAATAACTATAATTTTCAACACCACCCCGCTTAAGCTGTGAAAGCAGGGGGTTCATGACACCACTGGGTCAGAGTGATGAACAGTGCTTTAAATTAGTTATATACTTTTTTGTCAAAGTGGGTCCAAGGTATCACTCTTCCTGGTTACCATATCTTCAATTCCCTCCTTCTCAGGACTTTGCCTCAGGCCCACCTCATTCAATAATTATCTGGGCTCTCTTGGCACCCGTAGTCAGTCCGTTGACCTAAATTTAGTCAAGGGGTGGAGACTTCACAATAGTGAAGGAGTGTGCCCCCACTAGCTAAGAGCCAGCAGCTGAAAAATAAAACAATACTTTACTATTGTTTCATTTTTCAGCTTATGGCTGGGCCAGCTTGTGCAGGGAGGGGTGGGTTTGGGCCATGGGAGGGGGGTAGAGGAGTGAAGTGGAGTGCACTTAAGTGCACATGTCAGTTTAGCTGGCTGTCTCAGGCCAGCCAAACTGACATGTCCACTTAGATTTCCCAACTCTGCTGTTTTGCACAGCCAGGTTGGAGAAAGAGCACAGACCCTTGTGTACTGTCTGAGAGGCAAACCAAGCCACTCAGACCCTCCCTGGTGCTGCTCTCATGCTAGGTATAGCATGAGACCAGAGCCAGAATTGTGTGGGGAGCCAGTGCTGGTGTCCCAGAGACTACTGGGACACCATCAGAGGAGGAACGAGTTGGCCGCACAGGTAAGTTTTTTAAAATGTATTATTATTTTATTTGTTCTGTCCCGCCTCCGCCCACCCCTCCCCTTGAGATCTGCAGTGGCCACCACTGCATTTTATGCTTATGGTATTTCTATACAACTTCTGGTCTGCAAAAACAGTGCCACCTGTTTGTGGATTACTTAAAGGAAAACTGATACATGCAGGGAAACAGGTGAAAGGGATGTGGTTAATTTGCTTCAAAGGGCCTATAAGAAAGCTTTGAAAGGTAACAATTAATTTGGGGTTCAGAAGCATGGGCATGAGCTTTTGGAAACAGCTGTTGCCAAAGACTCAAGTACGTTCTGGCAACTTATTGTACATGATTGGGAAGCAGTCATAGTTCTGTCAGAGTGAAGTGTTATGGAAGATAGTTATTTTTCACACTTCTCACATTTGGGTGCAAGTAATAGTTTGTAGCCAACTACAAATGAGTATGAGCAACAATCTTGTACACATCATGAGTGCATCCTTCACACCAGAAGAAACTGTCTGGCTATATATAGCCAAATATATAACCAAAGGGCAAGAGGGTGTCAGGTCTAAATAAAATACAGATTTGTATAAATTATAGTTATTTATTTTGAATAGCAATTTCTTGTAAATGTTTAATGCTAACATACAAAGGAATATGGACCTACTCGTGGTTGGGTGTGAAAATTATTGCAGTTATTAAAACTGGAAGCGCTAGTGATCCTATGAATTATGGCTGAACCAATCTAACTGACAACAGAGAAAACATGATGTTGCTACGGTCAGGATTAGAGTTCTGGACAATATTCCTTCACACTGTCAAGTGGGCTTTAGAAAAATTGTTTAGCCCAGTGGATCAGATCTTTAAGTTCTATTTACTAATGGGCAACTATATGAGCCTTAAAAAAAGTTGTGGCAAATAGGTTTTGTAGAGGTAAATTCTGTAGCATCGCAAGCACCTCCTGTGAAAGAGTAAACAATGAACACATCTTCCTTCTAATTTGCTGGATGTTTTCTGTCGATCACGGTATTTATTGTGTTGCCAAACTGAGATGGGGTCTATTGGGAATACCACCAAATAATTCCTGTCAGCCATGGTGTGTGCTTGGCATGTATGTGGGCCTAACACTCCTTACAGATTATGCAAAAATCAAACAGTGGTTTGTCTTAACCCCTTCTGTGCCCAGGATGTAATGGTTACGTCCTGCGGCACAGTGCTCGTGTGCCCAGGATGCAACCATTATGTCCTGGGCACAGAGCCCAAAGGGAGCGCTAATGTCACGCAAGGGGAGCGACCCCGTACGCAAGGGTCGCTCCCCGGGGGGCTGGAGGGACAGGGGGGGGGAATTTATTTTAGGCCATTTTTTTTGCGTGAGTTTTTTGTTGTTGTTGTTTTTTTAGAGATGGGTAGCAACCCATTAGGCAAGGGTCACTCCCCTGGGGGGCAAATTGTATTTAGACCATTTCTGCCCCCCTTGGGGGGAGGTCGGCAGATTTTAGGTAAATCTGCCCCCGAAACCACTAGGCACCGGGGATCATTTTTTTAGCGCCAATGTCACGCAAGGGGAGCGACCCCGTATGCAAGAGGGAGGACCGGGGGGGCAAACAGCAAATTTATTTTAGGCCATTTCTGCCTATTGTTATTAGGCCGATCTGCCCCCAGAGGGGGCAGAAACCTCTAGGCGCCAGGGCTGATTTATTTTGTGTTTTTTTTTGTTTGTTTGTTTTTTTAGAGATGGGGAGCGACCCATTAGGCAAGGGTCGCTCCCCTTGGGGGCAAATTGTATTTAGAACATTTCTGCCCCCCCGAGGGCAGATCGGCCTATTGTTATTAGGCCGTTCTGCCCCGGGGGGGCAGAAGCCTCTAGGCGCCAGGGATAAAAAAAAATTGGATTTTCTTTTGTTTTGTTTTGTTTTTTAGAGTTGGGGAGCAACCCCCTATTGTTATTTGGCAGATCTGCCCCCAGATGTGACAGAAACCTCTACACGCAAGGGATAAAAATATATATTTTTTCTTTTTCTTAGAGGTGGGAAGTGACCCCTTAGTCAAGGGTCGCTCCCCTGGGGGACGAATTGCATTTAGACCATTTTGTTAGGTCAATCTGCCCCCATGGGGACAGAAACCACTTAGGCACCAGGGATTGGTGTGTGTGTATGCGTGTGTTTTCTTCAGGGGGGCAGCCCCTTGGGTAACGGTCGCTCCCCATGGGGGCACATTACTGTTGGCCATATCTGCCCCCAGCCTATTTTTAGAAGGCCCATCTGCCCCGAAGGGGGGCAGAAAGCCCACCAGAGGCCAGGGAAGTTTTTTTTCTCCAAAAATAAGAGGGTGGGGGTATGGCCATACCCCCACCCCAAATAAATGGGGCCAAAGTTGTTCTGCCCACCAGTGGGCAGATGGGGCAATTACCCCTGCTTCAAACCCTGGGGGGGAAAAAGTCTGCTAGATGCCAGGGAATTAAAAAAAACAAAAAATATTGGTGGCTACCAACCAGTATAGGCCTGGTTACGCCCCCAACTCAACTGAAGGGGGTAACAGTCTTTCAGCTCTCCCCCACACTCTAAAACATCTTATCCCACAGCAAGTAAGAAGACATTTGATTATTTTGGGTTTTAGTTTTACATTTGGGCCACAAGAGCTTGTTTAACTCTCAAAATCGTCCCACTTGGAATGGTGAGGGCTGCACTTTATGGACTTTGGGACGCTGCCATGTAGAAAAATTCACAAAACCTAGACACATCTGAAAACTAAACATCTGGGTGATTCCAGGGTGGTGTGTTTCACATGCAGCCAGCACCATTTTTGTACCCACAATCCCCTGCAAACCTCCAACTTTGCCGGAAATCAAACAGTTTTCCCACGTTTTTGTGATGGAACCTTCCGGAATCTTCAGAAATCCACAAAATTCCTACCACCCAGCATTGTCTCATCTATACCGATAAAAGTTCTGCTGCACTTGTCAGCCTAAAAATGTTTTTTTGCAAACTACCCTTTTGGACCCCCTTTGGTTCCCCCTCAATATCGACATGTTTTTGGTTCTTCCCTTTCACAAGCAGTTGGCCCACCTACACAAATGAGGTATAATTTTTACCGGGACACTGAGGGGAACATTGGGTGGTATGAAATGTGTCCCAGTGCGGTGATCCCACACAGAAATGTGGGAAAAATGTGATTTGTTAGCTAAATTTGAGGTTTGTTGAGGATTCTGGGTAAGAAAACATTGGGGGATCCACGCAAGTCACACCTCACTGGACTCTCTCGGTGTCTAGTTTTCAGAAATGTCTGGGTTTGGTAGGTTTCCCAAGAAGGCTGATGAGCCCAGGACCATAAACGCAGGTGCCCCCCCGCAAATTTGTGTATTTGATCATTTTGATGTGTCCAGATAGTGTTTTGGGGCATTTCCTTTCGCGGGCAGTAGGACCACCCACAAAAGTGAGGTACCATTTTTATCGGGAGACTTGGGTGAACGCTGGATGGAAGTTAATTTGTGGCTCCTCTCTGATTCCAGAACTTTCTGTCACCGAAATGAGAGGAAAAAGTGTTTTTTTGGCCAAATTTTGAGGTTTGCAAAGGATTCTGGGTAGCAGAACCTGGTCAGAGCCCCACAAGTCACCCCATCTTGGATTCCCCTAGGTGTCTAGTTTTCAGAAATGCACTGGTTTGCTCGGTTTCCCCAGGTGCCGGCTGAGCTAGAGGCCAAAATCCACAGGTAGGCAGTTTGTAAAAAACACCTCTGTTTTCTGTGGAAAAATGTGATGTGTCCACGTTGTGTTTTGGGGCATTTCCTTTCGCAGGCGCTAGGCCTACCCCCACAAGTGAGGTACCATTTTTATCGAGACACTTGGGGGAACGCTGGGTGGAAGCACATTTGTGGCTCCTCTCAGATTCCAGAACTTTCTGTCACGGGAATGAGAGGAAAACGTGTTTTTTTTAAATCAAATTTTGAGGTTTGCAAAGGATTCTGGGATATCAGAACCTGGTCAGAGCCCCACAAGTCACCCCATCTTGGATTTCCCTAGGTGTCTAGTTTCAAAACTGCGCAGGTTTGCTAGGTTTCCCCAGGTGCCGGCTGAGCTAGTGGCCAAAATCCACAGCTAGGCACTTTGCAAAAAACAGCTCTGTTTTCTTTGTGAAAATGTGATGTGTCCAAGTTGTGTTTTGGGGCATTTCCTGTCGTGGGTGCTAGGCCTATCCGTGCAAGTGAGGTACCGTTTTTATCGGGAGACGTGGGGGAACACAGAATAGCAAAACAGGTGTTATTGCCCCTTGTCTTTCTCTACATTTTTTCCTTCCAAATGTAAGACAGTGTGTAAAAAAGATATCTATTTGAGAAATGCCCTGTAATTCACAAGCAAGTATGGGCACCCTTAAATTCAGAGATGTGCAGATAACTACTGCTTCTCAACACCTTATCTCGTGGCCAGTTTGGAAATACAAAGGTTTTCTTTATACCTATTTTTAACTTTTTATATTTCAGCAAATTAATTGCTGTATACCCGGTATATAATAAAAACCCATTGCAAGATGCAGCTCATTTATTGGTGCTGGGTACCTAGGGTTCTTGATGAACCTACAAGCCCTATATATCCCCGCAACCAAAAGAGTCCAGCGGACGTAACAGTATATTGCTTTCAAAATTCTGACATCGCAGGAAAATGTAAAAAGTGGAGAAAAATGGCTGTTTTCACCTCAATTTCAATATTTTTTTATTTCAGCTGTTATGTTCTGTAGGAAACACTTGTAGGATCTACACAAATGACCCCTTTCTGAATTCAGATTTTTGTCTACTTTTCCAAAACGTTTAGGTGTCGGGGATCCAGCATTAGTTTCTCACCCATTTCAGTCACTAACTGGAAGGAGGCTGAAAGCACAAAAAATAGTAAAAATGGGGTATGTCCCAGTAAAATGTCAGAATTGTATAGAAAAATTGGGTTTTCTAATTCAAGTCTGCCTGTTCCTGAAAGCTGGGAAGATGATGATCTTGCCACCACAAATCCTTTGTTGATGCCATTAACAGGGAAAAAAACACAAACTGCCTTCTGCAGTCCTTTTTTCCAATTTTTTTGAAAAAAACTCAATTTTCACTTTATTTTGGCTAATTTCTTGGTCTCCTTCAGGGGAACGCACAAGGTCTGGGTACCTCTAGAGAATCCCTAGTATGTTGGAAAAAAAGGACACAAATTTGGCGTGGGTAGCTTATGTGAAAAAAAAGATATGAGGGCCTAAGTGAAAACTGCCCCAAATAACCAAAAAAAAGGCTCAGCACAGGAGGGGAAAAGGCCTGGCAGCAAAGGGATTAAATATTGTGCCAGTGATGTACCATGTTCGGTAGTGGGGGCAGTAAATCAGCACTGTGTTGTTTGCAGAACATAATTGATACGCTTCCCAACAGCATTAAGGTTGTATTGAAAAAATGATCTGTCTTCTGCAAGGAAAGCAGCTGACTGTGTACCTCAGCATAGTTTTTAATCCAAACAACATTATGTAGAAACAACCTGAGCCTCGATTTTCAACCATCAATTATTTGTGTATAAGAGTAAGTACTGACTCTAAATAAGAAAGCCAGGTTTCTAAAAGTAGTATGTTTTTATGGCAGTGGTTAAAGGCCTCATTGGGATTCGTGAAACATTTAGGAGGAGGACCCATTTCACCTCCTTATAAATTATTGAGAGCTCAAGCCCTATCCAGCTTCTTTGTATGAATCTGGACATCTGGGGCATACTAAGGCCCATATTTATACTTTTTTAGTGCTGCATTTGCGTATTTTTTTGACACAAAAGCGGCACAAACTTACAAACTACAACTGTATTTTTTAAGTTTGGGGCGCTTTTGCGTCAAAAAATGATGCAAATGCAGCGCTAAAAAATATAAATATGGACCTAAGATCTCTAAACATACAACCTCTTAAATAGGCATTTTAGTTATAGGCGTAGGTAGATTTTTTAGGTTACCAGAAACCACACATAACAAGAACATTGATTTTGTGATATGGCTATACCCGTATCATATTGAAAGCAGACGTGGACACAATTTGGGAAATCATTAGGAATGTTTTTGTGTATATGTGGGAGTTGGAAACTCAGATGATAGTATGTTTAATACAAATTGTGTGTCATCGGGCAAGAACATATTTGCTCAATACCTAAACTAATCTCAGCTTCAAATCTCACTCAATGAAAACTGCTTTTAACAATTATTGTGAGTGTTATACTTTGTCTAATCCAAAGTTAGTCTAACAATGCTCATTGGCTACCTATCAACCAAACACCCAGTTTTTAAAAGTCTTTGCATAAACTACAAGCCATTAATAATTTAGGATTAATAACTTAGGACCTGTTGGACTTTTGCCCTTTTGCAGGGTCATCTCCAATCTTTTTGCCTCCTATTTTTTCCTGACTTGTTGCTGTTGACTTTTGAACTCTGAGCACTTTACCACTGCTAACCAGTGCTAACCAGCTCACAATTTTAAAATACATCTTTTAGCAAAGTTGATTTTAAGATTGTGGGGGTCATTCTGACCCCGGCGGTAAAATGCACTTACCGCCGGTCATAAATCCTCCATAATCCCGCCGCGGTCGCGGAAACCCGCCACGGTCATTCTGACCCGCAGAAGGCAAACCTCCGAAAATCCGACAGCCACAACCGACCGCCAGACCAGCGGTCGGCGGAAAAGTGGAGGTGACAAAACCTCCACCGCCACGCCAACAGAAATACGCCCATGCTATTACGACCCACGAATCCACGCGGCGGTCATTCAAACGCGGTATTCCATTGGCGGGACACCCCGCCGCGGTCAGAATACACACAAACGAACAAAACTCAGCCACATTGGACGATTTGAATCCCACACACCTGATACACATACACACACCACTCCCACACACACAATACAATATAAAACACACACCCACATCACCCACAAACCCCTACGCAAAAAAATTCTGAAAGAAGGCCAGAGCGAGACACCACCATCCACAAACTAGCAGCCACAGCCACTCCACACCATCACCCACACACTATCCACACACAAAACAACACACACCACCACACTCAACACACTTAAATACACATACTCCACCCCACACATCATACACACCACCCCATGGCACCCCAAAGACAACCCCGCTTCACAGACGAAGAACTCAGGGTCATGGTGGAGGAAATCGTTCGGGTAGAGCCCCAGCTGTTCGGCACACAGGTCCAATACACCAGCATTGCCCGGAGGACGGAGCTATGGCAGAGGATTGTCGACAGGGTCAACGCTGTGGGACAGCACCCCAGAAATCGGGAAGACATCAGGAAGCGATGGAACGACCTACGGGGGAAGGTGCGTTCCATGGTATCCAGGCACAACATTGCCGTGCAGAAGACTGGCGGAGGACCCCCACCTCAACCCCCACAATTTACATCATGGGAGGAGGAAGTCTTGAACATCCTGCATCCTGACGGCCTCGCAGGAGTCGGCGGAGGAATGGATACTGGTAAGTTGAAGCTTCACTACTGCTTCCCCCCCACCTGCATGCCAAATCATACCCCAACCCTCACCCCCATCCTCGAACCCCACCCTCACCCCCACCCCCACCACCATCCTCACCCCCACCACCATCCTCACCCCCACCCTCACCCCCACCACCATCCTCACCCCCACCACCATCCTCACCCCCACCCCCAGCACACCTATTCCCCTCCAATGTCTCACCATCACAACCCACACATCCCAAAACCTAGGCCTGCATGCGTCCACTAAGCATGGACACCCATCACCAAAGCATGCCCAATGCATATACACATCCCCCCCACAAGCCACCCTCACCAAAGCCCCCACACACGAATGCCAGCACTTGGGGACACGGGAACCCACAGATACACCCATATGCCACACATTGAAACTATAACCATACCTCTATACCCCTGCAGGACCCGACCGTCAACACACCGCCGC
This sequence comes from Pleurodeles waltl, assembly GCF_031143425.1. NCBI lineage: Eukaryota > Metazoa > Chordata > Amphibia > Caudata > Salamandridae > Pleurodeles > Pleurodeles waltl. The sequence continues at coordinate 1,044,858,522 of NC_090447.1, read as the reverse complement.
GGAGGGCCCAGAATTCTCCACACCCCCCACCCAAGAGGCCGTCAGCGATGACAGCAGCTCTGTCGACCTGGACACCGATGACCAGCCCGGACCATCGGGGACCTCTGGACAGTCGGTTCCCCTCACACAGGCCCAGGCCACTACAGACCCAAACCCCTCTGGGAACACCAGCACAGCTCCCACCCAACGGGCCCATGCCTCTGTCTCCAGGGCGCGTCAATCTGCGGTGTGTCTACCACTACAGGGCACCCAGGATAACCCACCACCCCAACAACAACAGGGACCTGGGGGCAGTGGTAGTGGGCACACCGGCCAGGGGGCAGAGGCCCAGGGAAACAGGGCAACTCGGAGGGCAGCTGTGCGACAGGGGGGGGACGGGCCCAGGGAACCCACTCTCCACGAGGTCCTCACCACCATCATGGGAGCATACAACCGCTCCCAGGAGACGATGGCGACGGTACTGGCCCGGTTCCAGGAGATCCAGGTACTGCAGGAGGAACACTATCGGGGGTACAGGGAGGACATCAGAGCCCTCACCTCCACCCTGGTTACCATGGTAGGGCTGCTGCAGGACCTCGTCAACACCAGGGCGGACACTCAACAACACCCAAGGGCCCCTGCCACTAGCCTGGACCAAGAACAGCCAACCACCTCCGCCGGCGCTAGTGGACAGGAGCCCCCCGCACAGCAGCAGCCCACCAGACCCCCACCTCCTGCAGGAGAAGAACCACCCCGCAAGAGGGCCCTGAGATCTCGCAAGAAGACAGAGTAGGATGTCAAGACCCCCGCCAGCAATGGATACCACCTGATGTCATCCCACTGTCCCACATTGTCACCCTGTCCATCCTTGAACTGCCCATGCTCCATCTCTCCACAGGCCTATGGACAATGCACCTGTGTGACTGTTACTCTGGACTCTGCCATGGACATTCCTTCACCATAGCCCCCACCCACTTGAAACCACCCATCCCATTTTGAGCACATCAATAAACACCTATTTTGCACAAAACTATCTGGAGTCTGGCTGTGATTTCAATATATTGTAATTGACATGACAGTGCAAATATGTCCTTGTACATGGTGAAGTCAACAAACAGCTGCCACAAAGCTGTAGTCCATGGGGAAACGAAGCACAGGACTCGTAGTAGGGACCCCAGATCTGAAATAGGGAGGGAAAAGCCACAACTCAGTCATCATACACTGGGGCAAATAGACAGGCAGCAGAGATGCAGGAGAGTAGTTCACATTTACTAAATTATCTTTGAATTGTTACCTGTGTCCTATTGGAAGTACTGTTCAATGATTCTGTCCCTGTTGTCTGTTTCAGCCCCGTCGTCTTCCTCCTCGTCACTCTCCTCAGGTTCCACAGCTGCCACAACACCACCGTCTCGACCATCCTCCTGCAGGAAAGGCACCTGGCGGCGCAAAGCCAGGTTGTGAAGCATGCAGCAGGCCACGATGATGTGACACACCTTCTTAGGTGAGTACATTAGGGATCCACCTGTCATATGCAGGCACCGAAACCTGGCCTTCAGGAGGCCAAAGGTGCGTTCGATCACCCTCCTAGTACGCCCATGGGCCTCATTGTACCGTTCCTCTGCCCTTGTCCGGGGATTCCTTACTGGGGTCAGTAGCCACGACAGGTTGGGGTACCCAGAGTCCCCCACTAGCCATACACGGTTTCTCTCTAGCTGTTCCATCACGTAAGGGATGCTGCTATTCCTTAGGATGTAGGCGTCATGCACTGACCCTGGGAATTTGGCATTTACATGCGAGATGTACTGGTCAGCCAAACACACCACCTGGATGTTCATTGAATGGTAACTTTTTCTGTTCCTGTACACCTGCTCCCTGTCTCTTGGGGGAACCAAAGCCACATGGGTCACATCAATGGCACCAATGACGTTGGGAATATGTCCAAGGGCGTAGAAATCACCCTTCACTGTAGCCAATTCGCCCACCTCAGGGAAAATGATGTAGCTCCTCACGTATTTCATCAGGGCAGACAACACTCTGGATAACACCTTCGAAAACATGGGCTGAGACATCCCAGAAGCAATTCCCACTGTTGTCTGAAATGACCCACTTGCCAAGAAATGGAGTACTGACATGACCTGCACCAGAGGGGGAATCCCTGTGGGTTGGCGGATGGGGGACATCAGGTCGGGCTCCAGCTGGGCACACAGTTCATGTATAGTGGCACGGTTAAGACGGTAGGTCAGGATAATGTGGCGTTCTTCCATTGTCGACAGGTCCACCAGCGGTCGGTACACAGGAGGATTCATCCGTCTCCTCGCCAAACCCAGCGGACGGTGCCTAGGAAGGACAACATGGAGCACACAGTCAAGCAACCCACAGGTACGTACTCACAGCTAGCACAGTAAACGATTCTCTATGCAGTGAATGGCGTGTCTGAGTGGCTATGCAAGGCCTAGGCCTGTGTGATGCAGTTGAAATAGAGCCATGTGGGCCCTGGAAATGGCGGCTGCCTGACCTGTGAAGTGTGACAGTGGGATGTGAGGTCAATGCGCTGGCGTGGCACACCGCGGCGGGCGGCGGGCGAAGACCGCGGCGCGAAGCCGCATTGGTTAACATTGAAGCCTATGGGTTTCAGGAGCCAATGGCGAAGGGCGCCGGCGGTGGCGGGACGCACCGCCGCGGTACGCACCGCCGCGGACGTGACCGCCATTTTCTATCTACTAATCCACTTGCGACTTGAACTTTCACAGGAGAGGACCTATACTGCAAGTGTTGCTGTGACCTCGGTCTGGAAGGGACAATGGCTGCTGCGCCTGGGGAAAGGGCCCCTGCCTTCACTGGAGAGGAGTTGGAGAAACTTGTGGATGGGGTCCTCCCCCAGTATGCGCTACTCTACGGTCCTCCAGACCAACAAGTGAGTTTAATTCAATCTGGATTTGGGGCCACTGGCTGGCTTGGGGGCCTGGCGGGGGGCCTGGCGGGGGGACTGGCGGGGATGGGGGGCATGTTGGGCCTGGCGGGGGGCATGGCGGGGGGCATGGCGGGGATGGGGGGCATGTTGGGCCTGGCGGGGGGCATGGCGGGGATGGGGGGCATGTTGGGCCTGGCGGGGGGCATGGCGGGGGGCCTGGCGGGGATGGGGGACATGTTGGGCCTGGCGGGGGGCATGGCGGGGGGCCTGGCGGGGATGGGGGGCATGTTGGGCCTGGCGGGGGGCATGGCGGGGGGCATGGCGGGGATGGGGGGCATGTTGGGCCTGGCGGGGGGCATGGCGGGGGGCCTGGCGGGGATGGGGGACATGTTGGGCCTGGCGGGGGGCATGGCGGGGGGCATGGCGGGGATGGGGGGCATGTTGGGCCTGGCGGGGGGCATGGCGGGGGGCCTGGCGGGGATGGGGGGCATGTTGGGCCTGGCGGGGGGCATGGCGGGGGGCCTGGCGGGGATGGGGGGCATGTTGGGCCTGGCGGGGGCATGGCGGGGGGCATGGCGGGGATGGGGGGCATGTTGGGCCTGGCGGGGGGCATGGCGGGGGGCCTGGCGGGGATGGGGGGCGTTGGGCCACTGGCAGGGAAAATGCAGACAAACTTGAACGTGGTATTTCTCCCTCCCTGTACGTGTCACATAGGTCCGCGCCCATGAGAAGATCGGGATTTGGTGTGCCATCGCCAAGGGAGTCCGGACCCTGGGGGTCCACCATCGACAGGGCACCCACTGCCGCAAGATGTGGGAGGACATCCGCCGCGGGACCAAGAAGACCGCCGAGTCTCTGCTGGGGATGGCCTCCCAACGTAGGCGGGGTGCCTGCCGTCAACTGACCCCCCTGATGTTCCGGATCCTGGCGGTGGCCTACCCTGATTTGGATGGGCGCGTGAGGGCAGCACAGCAGACACAAGGGGGTGAGTACAAGCATTATCTACTCTGTTGTCGCGCAGTGGAGGTGTCTGGGTGGGGGAGGAGGGCTGTGGGCCCCCCTAGGCCAGGGCGATATCTGTAGGCTGGGCACCCCCGTAAGCCCCTGTGTCCCCAGCCACCACCCTCAGTAGTTTGTCAGTACAGCCATCCCTGGGTCGTGTCATCCATGGGTGCAGTTGTCAACTCTAGGCGTGTAGGGCATGTTCCACGGAATGCGTAGCGGACCACAAGTGCGCAACTTAGTGCAGGGGGCATCTGTGTCTGTCATGTCCGCTAACTGTACCGGAGATCCATGTACTCAATATCCCTTTATTTCTCTCTCCCCCCCCCTTTTTGTTTGTCTTTCTGTGCTTGTGTGCATCAGCATCATCAGGTGGAGGAGAAGTGGCATCGGGGCAGGAGGGAGCTGCATCTCACATGGCCCAGGAGGGCAATGCCACAGAGTCAGACTGGACCAGTGAGACGGAGGGCGAGGGGAGCTCCACGACGGGGACGACTGGACCCTGCAGCGACACGGACACGTCCTCGGAAGGGAGCTCCCTTGCGGGGGTGGCACCATCCGTGCCCCCCGCCATTACAGGTACAGCCGCCACCCAGCGCAACATCTCCGCCCTCCCAGCAGCCCCTCAGCGTTCGCCCCGTGCCCGCTCTGCCAGGAAGCCGGGCATCTCCTTCGCCCCAGGCACCTCAGGCCCTGCCCCTGTTACCCCCGCTGCCCTCAGTGAGGAGGTCATTGACCTCCTCCGAACGCTCATTGTTGGGCAGACTACCCTTTTGAATGCCATCCAGGGGGTGGAGAGGGAGGTTCATCGCAGCAATGCGTACCTGGAGGGCATTCATTCGGGTCAGGCTGCCCATCAGCGATCGTTCCAGGCTCTGGCCTCAGCACTGACGGCAGCCATTGTCCCTGTCTCCTGCCTCCCTCTACTATCTCCCTCCTCCCAGTCTCCTGTTCCTCTGCCTGTCCCACCCACACCATCAGACCAGCCTGCACACACCTCAACACCCAAGAGAAGCTCATCCAAACATAAGCACCACAGATCACGCAGACATTCACACACGCAACATTCCGATGCAGACATGCCAACAGTCACTACCACCTCTGTGACCCCCACCTCCTCGTCTCCCTCCTCCCTCCCTGTGACGTCTACACTCACACCTCCATTCACCTCACCATCAGCCAGTGTTTCCATCACCAGCACACCCTCCACTCCAGTCCGCACACGTGCAGTCACCACCCCCACTGCCATTTACACGTCCCCTGTGTCCTCTCCCACTGTGTCTGTCACCCCCTCTTCCACACCACACAAACGCAGCCACCCACCCACCCAACAGCCATCCACCTCACGACAGCCTATCCCTCCTGCACCTGCACCCAAAGACAGCAAACGTGACTCACCTACAACCACATCCTCTCCCTCCACTCCCATTCCCACTGTACCTCCCACTCTCCATTGTCCCAAGAAACTCTTCCTCGCCACTGCTAACTTCTTTCCTGACCCTGAGCCCCCCCCTCCTTCTCGTCGGGGTAAGAAGAGCACCTCAGCCACCACCAGCCCTGCAGCCCCCTTGACAAGGGTGCAGGGGTATTGGAGCCCGCCAGCCCGCATGTCTGGATCTTCGCCCAGCAGCAAGGGGACAGCCAGCCCACCCCCTGGGAAGAGGAGCAGAAGGCGGAAGGGGCGCCGCAGGAGCCCGCCTTCTACATCCCCCCCGGACACCACCCAGAGACAGTCACCAGCCACAGCTCCGAAGGGAGGAAAGGGCCACAGACTCACGACTAAGGAGGGCAAGGGCAGCAAGTCGGAGAGGTCAGGCAGCAGGCATGCTGCCCAGGAGGAGCCCACAACCCCCATAGCCGCTGCCCCGGGAGGAACCGGCACAGCTGCCCCGGGAGAGCCCACCACCCCCATAGCCGCTGCCCAGGGAGGACCCAGCCCAGCTGGCCAGGAGGGCCCCACCACCCACAGCCCAGGTGGGCATTGAAGGAGCACCATCCCCGCTGCCCAGGAGGGCACCACCAGGCAATGAGCAGTTGGCCATAGACCGGCCGCTGTCTCAAGCACCGCTCCGCTGGGCCCCGCCGTCTCGAGCACCGCTCCGCTGGGCCCCGCCGTCTCAAGCACCGCTCCGCTGGGCCCCGCCGTCTCAAGAACCGCTGAACTGGGCCCCGCCGTCTCAAGCACCGCTCCGCTGGGCCCCGCCATCTCAAGAACCGCTGAACTGGGCCCCGCCGTCTCAAGAACCGCTGAACTGGGCCCCGCCGTCTCAAGAACCGCTGAACTGGGCCCCGCCGTCTCAAGCACCGCTCCGCTGGGCCCCGCCGTCTCAAGAACCGCTGAACTGGGCCCCGCCGTCTCAAGCACCGCTCCGCTGGGCCCCGCCGTCTCAAGAACCGCTGAACTGGGCCCTGCCGTCTCAAGAACCGCTGAACTGGGCCCCGCCGTCTCAAGAACCGCTGAACTGGGCCCCGCCGTCTCAAGCACCGCTCCGCTGGGCCCCGCCATCTCAAGAACCGCTGAACTGGGCCCCGCCGTCTCAAGCACCGCTCCGCTGGGCCCCGCCGTCTCAAGAACCGCTGAACTGGGCCCCGCCGTCTCAAGAACCGCTGAACTGGGCCCCGCCGTCTCGAGCACCGCTCCGCTGGGCCCCGCCGTCTCAAGAACCGCTGAACTGGGTCCCGCCGTCTCAAGCACCGCTCCGCTGGGCCCCGCCGTCTCAAGAACCGCTGAACTGGGCCCCGCCGTCTCAAGAACCGCTGAACTGGGCCCGCCGTCTCGAGCACCGCTCCGCTGGGCCCCGCCGTCTCAAGAACCGCTGAACTGGGCCCGCCGTCTCAAGCACCGCTCCGCTGGGCCCCGCCGTCTCAAGAACCGCTGAACTGGGCCCCGCCGTCTCAAGAACCGCTGAACTGGGCCCCGCCGTCTCAAGCACCGCTCCGCTGGGCCCCGCCGTCTCAAGAACCGCTGAACTGGGCCCTTCAAGGCAAGACCCGCTGAACTGGGCCCTTCAAGGCATGAGGCGCTGAACTGGGCCCTTCCAGGCAAGAACCGCTGGCCCTTTGGCAGACGTGGCAGGGCAGGATCTATCTCGGGCAGGGCTGCAGGATGTCCTCTGGCCAACATGCCTCCTCCAGTGGCAGTGGGGTCTGTTATGGACTGTATGGACTGTGGCTTTGCACTCCCCAGGATGGCCCAGTGGGCAGGCCACCCACTGTATGGACTGTATGGACTGTGGCTTTGCACTCCCCAGGATGGCCCAGTGGGCAGGCCACCCACTGTATGGACTGTTTGGACTGTGGCTTTGCACTCCCCAGGATGGCCCAGTGGGCAGGCCACCCACTGTATGGACTGTATGGACTGTGGCTTTGCACTCCCCAGGATGGCCCAGTGGGCAGGCCACCCACTGTATGGACTGTATGGACTGTGGCTTTGCACTCCCCAGGATGGCCCAGTTGGCAGGCCACCCACTGTATGGACTGTTTGGACTGTGGCTTTGCACTCCCCAGGATGGCCCAGTGGGCAGGCCACCCACTGTATGGACTGTTTGGACTGTGGCTTTGCACTCCCCAGGATGGCCCAGTGGGCAGGCCACCCACTGTATGGACTGTTTGGACTGTGGCTTTGCACTCCCCAGGATGGCCCAGTGGGCAGGCCACCCACTGTATGGACTGTATAGACTGTGGCTTTGCACTCCCCAGGATGGCCCAGTGGGCAGGCCACCCACTGTATGGACTGTATGGACTGTGGCTTTGCACTCCCCAGGATGGCCCAGTGGTCATGGAGTCCCCTCGTGGATCTGGCGTCGTGTACTCAAGTGGCTGAGGTGCCCCCCCTTCCCTTCCCCCTGAGGTGCCTGTCCTATTTTCTTTCTGATGCCCCTGCAGTGTTCTCTCCGTGGAGTTCTTGTCGTGGGACTGGGCCTTGCCCCTTTGCACAGGACCCCTGTGGTCCACGGACAGTGGTTGGACTACATTTAGTAGCTGTGTATATTTTGTACATAGTTTATTTATTTATTGGGATTACTGGTGTCCATATTTCAATATATCTGCCCGTTTATGATCTCTTCTTTTGGTCTTTGCATTATTTCGGAGGGGGGGGTTTGTGGGTTGTGACAGTGATCTGTGGGAATGCATTGATGTGTGTGTTGTAGTGGGTATGGGTGGGTGGGTGTGTGCCGGTAATCTTTTCCCTCCCCTGTGTCGTAGGTGCAGTACTCACCGATGTCTTCCGCGCCGCCGGGCGTGCTCCTGGTATATGAGCAGGTATAGGAGTGCGGGGATGACCTGCAACTCTGGTTCCATACTGCCGGAATCTCGCGTGGAGTGCGTAGAGGTGAGCGTTTTCCCGTTCGTAGTCTGTTTCCGCCGTGTTTTTATCGGCGGTGCTCCCGCCCCGGAAAAGGTGGCGGATTGGTGGGTCGTGATAGGGTGGGCGGTACATTGTCTGCCGCCTGGCTGTTGGCGGGGACCGCCGCGCTGTTTGTTTGTACCGCCGTGGCGGTCGGAGTGTTAATGCGGCGGGCTGTGTTGGCGGTTCCCGCCAGGGTCAGAATTGCATATTTTGGACCGCCGGCCTGTTGGCGGCTTGGCCGCCGCTTTACCACCGACCGCCAGGGTCAGAATGAGGGCCTGTGTGTTTGAAAATGCCACTTTTAGAAAGTGGGCATTTTCTTGTTTAAACCATTTCTGTGACTCTGCTTGTTTGTGGATTCCCTGTCTGGGTCAGTTTGACAGTTGGGCTGGTTGAACCTCTCACTAGACAGTGACACAAAGGGAGCTGGGCTGTAGTCTGCATTTCCTGATGAGCCATTGGTGCTAGGAGGGAGGGGAGGAGTGGTCACTCACAACTGAAAGGGCTATGCCTGCCCTCACGCAATGCAGTCTCTAACCCCCTGGTGTGTGTCTGGGGCCTGCATTGGGCAAGGCAGGATTGCATACTCAAGAGAGACTTTCCTTTGACGTAGGCCTACTTCAAAGGGCAAAAATGGGTATAAGAAGGGCACCCAAAACCACAGACTTTAGAATGCTTCTGGAAACCAAGAGGAACCTCTGCCTGGAGAAGAGCTGAAGAGCTGAGGAAGAATAGCTGTCCTGCCTGTGACTGTGCTTTGTGGAGCTATCCTGCAGTTGCTGCTTCTGCCAGAGTAAGAGGGCAAAGACTGGACTTTGTGTGCCTTACATCTTGTGAAGATCTCCAAGGGCTTGATTTAGAGCTTGCCTCCTGTTGTTTGAAGTCTCAGGGACAGCAAAGACTTCTCTCTGCCAGCACCGGGAGTCTCTGGATAGACTCCTACCCTGCCACATGGTGCCCATCCAGTTCCTGGGACCCTGAAAGGAGAAGCTGGCAACCTAAGAGGAAGAAATCCACAGACTGACTGCCGTGCAGGTAAAAGATCGACGCAAATCCGATCTGAGGCTGAAAAATCAATGCGTGCCTGCTTTGTGGCTGAAAATCGACGCTCGCCTGAAACGCGACCCGAAGATCGATGCCCAGGGCTGGAGAAATGATGCACAGCATTGCTGACGGAGGCTGGTGGGATCACAACCCTCGCTGCGTGGTTTAAGGATCATCGTGCAGCTGGATTGCCGATGCACGTACTGCTGGGCATGTAAAAACAACGCAAGGCCTTCCTGGACCCTAGAGTGCTGAGCGGATCGACGCATCGCTCTCCTGCAGAGAGAAGAAATAACACAACCCGACCCCACGAAAGGAGAAACAATGCAAGGTCTCAATGAGTGAAATCAACGCATCGCAAGCCCTTTTTGACACACACTCGCCCGTGCAGGGTTATTTTTTACTCCCCCAAGGTACATTTTCACGCTAACAGTGTTAGTGTGTGTTTAAAATTACATGAAGACTCTTTTGCATTTTATTGATAACTTGACTTGTGTATTGTGGATTTTTGTCACTTTGGTCTTGTTTTATTTGGGTAAATATTCTCTAATTTTCTAAACCTGCATTGTGTAATTTTGTAGTGTTTTCATTAAGTTACTGTGTGTGTTGGTACAAATACTTTACACCTAGCCCTTTGAAGTTAAGCCCACTGCTCGTACCAAGCTATCAAGGGGGTAATCAGGGGTCAGATGAGGGTGATTCTCTTTTACCCTGACTAGAGTGTGGGTCCTTGCTTGGACAAGGTTAACCTGACTGCCAACCAAAGAACCCATTTCTAACAGGACCTTCTGAGCTAGCCTCTAGTTTGATCAGTATCATCTCACGCAAGAACTTTCGCATTATGTCTGCTAACATCCTATCTGTCCACTGTGTAAAGAAAGCATCCTTTAGCATCAGGAAATTTTTCTTATAACTGCCAAGGCCTGGAATTCTTGAAACCTGCATCTTTCTCATTGTTATGTCCATGTGACAGTTTTCCTCAGAGATTCTAAACTATTTGACAGCTCCAACTGGTGAGATTAATGCGAGAGCACCTTGATTCAAGGATTTCAGCTGTGGTTTTGAAATATAATTGTGATGAATGAAACAATTAAAACATTTTTTTGCAATTTCTTGGCCAGTGTCATTGTTGATAATTGATGTATTTGGCTAACATATAACTCTTGTGATATTATTGTGTGATTCTAATTGTTTCAACTAGGAACCCTGTTATTATCACTTTTACCGCCACTGGTTCCAGATGGTCATTAAGCAGCTCCAGGTATATACACTCATTAGCTATATAATCTGTACGATGAGCATGGTAGAATGCAATATTACTGTCATTTTAAAGAGCATTCCATCATACTCTGCCCAAGTCTAGTCATAATTGCAATGGTAGATTTACAAATGTGTGTGTGTAGTAACACATTCTCATTAAAGTAAACAAAAAAACAGGTATGGATAAAGACAACAATGGTGAGTCTCAGGATTGACTACTGGAACATAGTTAAAACATAACTAAAGAAGATCTCAGAGAGAGGCTATAAAATCATGCAGGGCCCCAAACATTTGACAACTGCCATGAACAAATTGGCTTTTTTGCTATTAATGTACTACGTCTTTGTATAGCATTAACCTAGACTCCACAATAAAGATATGAATATGAAAAAATATGAAAAAAAAATAACAATAATTATTATAACATCAGGGAGGTGGGATGAACAACTATGAATGTCTTGTGGGAAAGATCACTGAGATATAGATGTTATTATTTGGTTATAATTTGTTAGGTATTGTATAATTTCCCTAAAGTTAGTAAGTTTGTAATAAAGTTGCTATTTTCAGGCCTAATGTGCCAGAGTGCTAGATCTAGGTACGGGAAGACTAAGATAGTTCTTTGGCAGCTGCTACATTAGGGATTTCCAGGATATGAGGAATCAGAAAACTATTTAGGTTAATAGTTAATTCAGGAGGGACTTGCTGCAGGGATAACTGTGAGAGTAAAGCCTAGCTACAAAGAGTTGATGGACAAACATGGCTGTGGGAGCAAAACCTTGGTAGTGAATTTTGAGACATTTCCTGAAAAGTTGTTTATGGCACCAATTTCAGTTGTGTTTGATATTTTAATGTAATAAGAGCATTGAATGTTGCTGAGAAATCCAACAGCACCAAACCGAGACACCCCTAACATCAGAATAGGTCAATCATAATCAAGGATTGATGGGTGGCTGTTTCTCTGATACACTTATGTCAGAGACCAAATTGGTATAGGTTTATTAAGTGGTTGTTTGAGATATAACTCAAAGAAAAAAAGGTTAAACAAATTAATCAGGACACATTTGGAAGGAGGACTCTTGTGGTTGTCAGCTGTTTATGCTCTCAAGGACTTCATTCACCATAAACAACTAGAGGACAAGGGTCTATTTCCAGCCACCTATGCGCTATAAGCACCATTATCATCCTACTGCTCAGGACACTCCTGGAAGGAGGAACCCCATGGTTGGCTCCTGTGGGCCTCACAATGATTCCATGCCCCATAACCCAACAGAGGAGGAGGGTCAATCTCCAGCCACCTCTGCACTACAAAGAGCCATTAACATCCAGCTATGCAGGATGATTTTGGAATGAGGCCTGTCTTGGTTACCTGCTGATTGGGCTTGGAAGGAAGAAGAGAGAAAGGGCAGGACTCCCCTCTCTGATTTGGTGTTTTGCAGGACTTCAAATTTATCAGTACATTTTAAAGTGCTCTTTTAAGAAACTTTTTTGTCAACTGTTTCTTTTTTATATGATTTAATACATTGCTTATTTGTAAAAAAATGAATGGAGCCAGTGTATGCAGTTTAATAATAAAGATTGTTTACAAGTATGGATGGGAGAAAGAAAGGAGAATGTTTGCTATGTCTGGTTAATCAAAATCCTAAGCAGTCAGGAATGCAGCTGAAAATTGCACATTGAAAGAAATTGACATTCTTATAGAGTAGGTCAAGGCCATTTTGAGTCATGAGCGACAAAGGAGAAGCCCCAAACTAACAAGGTAAAATTACACATTGTTTTTAACAAAAATGATAAAAAAGAAACTCCAGAGCTAATCCCAGTACATCTATCGCATCAACATCCATACAATCCTTAGATATTAGCAGAAGTACTTCTGAGCAATCCAGTCTACCAGAGCCAGGTCAAACTCATGTGATACCAAATGTTGTATGTAAAAACCTATTCAGGGTATTATCATGCCGTGAAGATGGAGATAGTACAGCAATAAGAATGGAATTCAAAATAGTACCTGATGTAGGCGATAAAGTAAACTTGGTGACTAGAGTTGAATCATTGACGAAAGAAATCTGCAAGGTGAAAGATATGGTTTTGTACTGAAGGACAGGAGTATCACTGAAATGCACTGGCCAAGCAATCAAATGCTGCAATTCTCCCCAATAGGGTCACTACCTAAGATCGACATATTTGGGCATTGGGCTGGTGGGAATATTATCAAACATTATACCACCAAATGTGAGCATATTAATAACAAATTGACATTAAATCCTTAGCCCAAGACACAGCTACCTAGGGTGAGAGCCGGTGCACCAATAATTTACTGAACCTCAATATTTTGACCACCCCAAAAGTAAGTTTGGTGATTCAGCTAAAAAACCCTTGATCTAGCATCATGAAACACCATCCTCCACAAAATCAGGCTCATAAAGTAGCAACGTAAAATGAAAATAGTGACTGGGATCATTCAATAACTGATTTCCAGATCAATGGGAAGTTAAATGGTTTTATTTCAAAAAGAATTACATTAGACAATACAAAGTAAACAAATGAATGCCATTAAGGCACTGATGCAGAAATACAAAGTGAGTAATAAGAAAGCATTTGAAATATTTATAATTGTCAGGTTCAAATAAAGAAGAATAATAGTATTTTTAAAGGGGAATAATCTAACAGATTTGTGAGAAAAACGAAAATGTCTCCAAAAGTGACATAGGTCTGTGAGGAAAAAAAGCTGTCTGTTTCATACACAATTAATGAGGAAAAATACAAATTCAGCATAGCATGATTATCCAGAGTACATTTTAGACCACAGAAATTGGATTGCCACAATTACATCCCTAACGTGAGCCCAATTCTAACAATAATCAGGAATCTTGTATTACCTTTCACAGCAACAGAAATCAGAAGATGCAAAACACAATATGAAACATTCTTTACCAAAAAACAATCCATTAGCAAGCCAGTAATAGCACTCTCAGTCGAAGTGTCTTTAAAAAATAGAGTTACATCAGGTACATGATAGAATGCTTCGTTCACAATACAAGCTCTTATAAAGAAACAATCAAATAAGTCATGTTACTCTGTGCTCTGTGGAAACTGTAGGGAGAGAAAACTTGCAGGGAAATATTGGTTGGGAGATGGAAGGAGCAGAAGCAAGATGAAAAACAACATTAGCAGCTGCACCCATTTTAACCCCTTCGCTGTCAGGCCTTTTCCCCCTCAGGTGCCAAGACTTTTTTGGTTGTTTGGGGCAGTTCGTGCTTAGGGCCTCATAACTTTTTGTCCACATAAGCTACCTACACCAAATGCGTGTCCTTTTTTTCAACATCCTATGGATTATAGAGGTACCCAAACTTTGTTGGTTCCTCTGAAGGAGACAAAGTAACTAGCCAAAATACAACGATTTTTGTTTTTTTTTTAATGGGAAAAAGGGCTTCAGAAGAAGGCTTGTGGTATTTTTCCCTGAAAATGGCATCAACCAAGGGTTTGTGGTGCTGAAATCACCATCTTCCCAGCATTCAGGAACAGGCAGACTTGAATAAGAAAACCTAATTTTTATACACAATTTTGGCATTTTACTGGGACATACCCCATTTTAACTATTTTTTTGTGCTTTCAGCCTCCTTCCAGTTAGAGACAGGAATGGGAAGCTGGATCCCAAAAAGCTAAACATTTCTGAAAAGTAGACAAACTTCTGAATTCAGACAAGCGGTAAGTGGTGTAGATCCTACAAGAGTTTCCTACAGAAATTAAAGCTGAAATAAAAAAATATTGAAATTGAGGTGAAAAAAAGACAAGGTGCTGAGAAGCAGTGGTTATTTGCACCTCTATGAATTCCAGGGTGCCCATACTAGCATGTGAATTACAGGGCATTTTTCAAATAGACGTCTTTTTTACACACAGCCTTACATTTGGAAAAAAAAAATGTAGAGAAAGACAAGGGGCAATGACAATTGTTTTGCTAATCTGTGTTGCCCCACGTCTCCCAATAAAAATGGTACCTCACTTCTGTGGGTAGGCCTAATGCTCACGACAGGAAATGAAAATGGACACATCACATTTTTACATTGAAATCTGATGTGTTTTTTGCAAAGTGCCTAGCTGTAGAATTAGGCCTCTAGTTCAGCCAGCATCTAGGTAAACCTACCAAACCTGTGCATTTTTTAAACTAGACACCTAGGGAATTCAAGATGGGTTGACTTGTGGGGCTCTTACCAGGTTCTGTTACCCAGAATCCTTTGCAAACCTCAAAATGTGACTTTTTCCTCACATTTTGGAGACAGAATGTTCTGGAATCTGAGAGGAGCGACAAATTTCCTTCCACCTAGCATTTGCCCGAGTCTCCCAATAAAAATGGTACCTCACTTGTGTGGGGAGGCCTAGCGCCCACAACAGGAACTGCCCCAAAACACAACATGTGTACACCACATTTTCCCAAAGAAAACAGAGCTGTTTTTTGCAAAGTGCCTAGCTGTGGTTTTGGCTTCTAGCTCAGCCGGCACAGAGGAATACCTACCAAACCTGTACATTTTGGAAAACTAGACACCTAGAGAAATCCAAGATGGGGTGACTTTTGGGGATCCCACCAGGTTCTGTTACCCGAAATCGTTTGCAAACCTTAAAAACACTTTTTCCTCTCATTTTGGTGCCAAAATGTTTGGGAATCTTAGAGTAGCCACACATTTCCTTCCACCCAGCATTCCCCCAACTCTCTTGATAAAAATGGAACCTCACTTGTGTGGGTAGGCCTAGTGCCCGTGACACAAAATGCCCCAAAATACAACGTGGACACATCACATTTTCCCAAATAAAACAGAGCTGTTTTTGCAAAGTGCCTAGCTGTGGATTTTGGCCTCTAGCTCAGCCGGCACCTAGGGAAACCTACCAAACCTGCACATTTTTCAAAAATAGACACCTAGGTGAATTCAAGATGGGTTGACTTGTGGGGCTCTTACCAGGTTCTGTTACCCAGAATCCTTTGCAAACTTCAAAATGTGGCCAAAAAACAGACTTTTTCCACACATTTCAGTGACAGAAAGTTATAGAATCTGAGAGGAGCCACACATTTCCTTCCACCCAGCATTCCCTCAAGTCTCCTGATAAAAATGTTACCTCATTGTGTGGTTAGGCCTAGTGCTCACAAAAGGAAATGCCCCAAAACACTATCTGGACACATCAAAATTATCAAATACAAATCTACCTGTTTTTGTGGGAGGGCACCTGTGTTTTTGGTCCTGGTCTTAGAAGCCATCTAGGAAAACCTACCAAACCCATACATTTGTGAAAACTAGACACCTGAGGAAGTTCAAGGAGGTGTAACTTGCGTGAATCCCCCAATGTTTTCTTTCCCAGAATCCGCTGCAAAACTCAAATGTAGCTAAAAAATCACATTTCCCCACATTTCTGTATAGGATCACTGCACCAGGACAAATTTCCTACCACCCAATATTCCCCTCAGTTTTCCAGTAAAAATGATATCTCACTTGCGTAGGTGGGCCACGTGCCTGTGACAGGGAACAGACAAAAACATGTTGAGATTGAAGGGGAACCAAAGCGGGTCCAAAGGGGCAGTTTGAAAAAAAACATTTTTAGGCTGACAAGTGCAGCAGAATTTTTATCGATATAGATCTTGGGTGGTAGGAAGTCTGTGTATTCCTGCAGATTCTGGATGATTTAATCACAAAAATGTGGTAACAATGTGTGATTTCTAGCAAAGTTGCAGGGCATTGTGGGAAAGAAAATGTTGCGGATGCATGTGAACCACACCACCCTGAAATCAACCAGATGTTTAGTTTTCAGATGTGTCTAGGTCTTGTGGATTTTTCCACATGGCAGCGTCCCAAAGTCAAAAAGTGCAGCCCTCACCATTCCAAGTGGGACGATTTTGAGAGTTACCAAGCTCTCATGGCCCAAGTGTAAAGCCGAAACCCAAAATAATCAAATGTCCTCTTGCTTGCCATAGGATAAGATGTTTTAGTATGTGGGGGAAGAGCTGAAAGACTGCTTTCCCCTTCAATTGGGGTGGGTGCATAACCAGGCCCATACTGGTTGGTAGCCACAACTCCACAATTCTTTTTTTTTTTATTCCCTGGCATCTAGTAGACTTTCTGCCCCTTCCCCCCATGGTGTGGATTGGGGGTAGTTGCCCAATCTGCCCAGTGGTGGGCAGAACCACTTTGGCCCCATTTATTTTGGTTGGGGGTATGGCCATACCCACACCCTGTTATTTTTAAATAAAAATCTTCCCTGGTCACTGGTGGGCTTTCTGCCCCACTTGGGGGCAGATGCACCTTCAAAAGTAGGCCGATCGGCCCAAAGGGGGGAAGATATGGCCAGCAGTAATGTGCCTCCATGGAGAGCGACACTTGCCCAAGGGGCTGCCCCCCCAAAGAAAACACATATACACACACACCAATCCCTGGTGTCTAGTGGTTTCTGGCCCCCCTTGGGGCAGATTGGCCCAACAAAATTAGCCCTATCTGTCCCCAAGGGAGGCAGAAATGGCCTAAATACAATTTGCCCGCCCAGGGGAGAAACCCTTGCCTAAGGGGTCACTCCCCATACATAAAAACATAAAGTAAATACAAAAAATATATATATAACCCTGGTGTCTAGAGGTTTCTCTCTCCCTGGGGGCAGATCGGCCTAATTATATTAGGGGGACAGAAATGGCCTAAAAATAATTTGGCTCCCCAGGGACTGACCCTTGCCTAAGGGGTTGATCCCCACATATTTAAAAAAAAAATGTATCCCTGGTGTCAAGGAGTTTTCAGCCCTCCCCCCCCCCAGGTGCAGATCTGTCTAATTATATTAGGCTGATCTGCCCCCGGGGGCAGTTCTGGCCTAAAAATGATTTGGCCCCCTGGTTAGCCGCCCTTGCCCAAGGGGCCGCTCCCCTCATGACAATGACCTAAACAAAAAAGCCCTGGTGTCTAGTGGGCATTTCTGCTGCCAATTGCATCGCAATTGGGCATAAAAAATGCTTGCAGAGACATGAAAGGAAGAGAAAAACCTTTCCTTTTGTTTCATGCCTCTGCCGGCCCCCTCCTCCCAAGCGGTGATCATTTCTCTTCTGCATTGCGCTGAAGCGATTCCCCTTCCAGCCCTGCCCTGTTGGGGTGGGTGGGCAGCCCTCAGGGGTAGCGCTAGCGCTTCCCCCGAGGACTGGCACAACTACGTCAATGGCGGGGAAGGGGGTTAATAAAAATGATTTCCATAGTGAAATCTGCCATAACTAAACTACGTTACCAATCACACTTCTAAACATTTCTATAAATTCATTTTAAATGCAACATAATTAATTCTTTGGTTATGACTATATTCCTCATAAAATTATTAATTCACACACATTGTTACTCAACATTGCACATGCAAAAACACAATCAACTCTAGGACAGGTCTGACAGTATACATAAGGATTATAGCAAACCCATACATCAGAATGTCAGCACTTGCTGTTTGGCTATGTCAGCAATGACATGGTCACACACTTTACCATGCATGTCAACTTTGTGCAAATGAAGGGTTAGTTTATATGCCTATGTTCCATATTTACAAGTGGCTTGCACTGCTGTTGCATCACTTTTTTTGATGCACTGATGGAGCAGGCCCATATCTACAAGGCTACGCAAAGCAACTTTGCATGGCTTTGCTAGGCCTTGTAGTTAGATGTGGAGTAGGTCAATGCTGTGCAAGTTGCTGCGTTGCCTTACTCTGGGTCAAAGAAGCATTCCATGTGTGTTGCAGTGGGTGTTCCCACACAACACCCATGAATTTTGATACTTTCCCAAATTTACAAGGATTTGCACACCTGGTAATGCGTCAAAAGAGTATGCCTCCCAGGGGATGTGTAAGGAAACTCTACAAGGAGAAATACCTTTATTCCTCATCATTTTTTCATTTTTCTATGTGCGCTGCAGAAAGAGGAAAATGTGTCTTGTGATTTTTTTTGGTGCAGCAAAGTGTCCATTTCTGCACAAAAACAATTATCCCCTCTTAGACTTGGCATCCTTGGCGTGGTCTCCCATACGTTTTTTGCCCCTACTTCCCAGGTTGTTGATGTGTGCTGGACTCTGTTTTTTCTGCTTTTGATACCCTGGGCACTTTACCACTGCTATCCAGTGCTAAAGTGTAGAAGCTCCTGTGTCACATGTATGTGAAATCAGCTATCCATGATTGGGATATTTGGGGGCATATTTATACTCCGTTTGCGCCGAAATTGCGGCGTTTTTTTTTACGCAATTTCGACGCAAAACGAACTCCATATTTATACTTTGGCGTTAGACGCGTCTAGCGCCAAAGTCCATGGAGTTAGCGTCATTTTTTAGCGTGGACACCTACTTTGCGTAAATTATATGCAAGGTAGGCGTTCCCGTCTAAAAAATCGACTCTGAGGCATGTGCGTGGGATTTATACTCCCGGGCAAAAATCATGCCCGGGAGTGGGCGGGTCAAAAAAAATGACGTACGGCCGCTTTTGCGCCGTTTTTTAGCGCCTGCAAAAGGCAGGCGTTAAGGGACCTGTGGGCTCTGAAGGAGCCCAGAGGTGCCCCTCCATGCCCCCAGGGACACCCCCTGTCACCCATGCCCACCCCAGGAGGACACCCAAGGCTGGAGGGACCCATCCCAGGGACATTAAGGTAAGTTCAGGTAAGTGTTTTTTTTTTTTTTTTGTGGCATAGGGGGGCCTGATTTGTGCCCCCCTACATGCCACTATGCCCAATGACCATGCCCAGGGGACAGAAGTCCCCTGGGCATGGCCATTGGGCAAGGGGGCATGACTCCTGTCTTTGCTAAGACAGGAGTCATTTCTCTGGGGGTTGGGAGTGAAAAAAAATGGCGCAAATCGGGTTGAGGCGAAAAAATTGCCTCAACCTGACTTGCCCCATTTCTTGACGCCCAAGCTCCATATCCCCCTACGCCGGCGCTGCCTGGTGTACGTCGTTTTTTTTAACGCACACCAGACGGCGCCGGCGGCTAACGCCGGCTAACGTCATTCAATAAATACGGCGCCCGCATGGCGCTTCAGAATGGCGTTAGCCGGCGCTAATTTGTTTGACGCAAAACTGCGTTGGCGCAGTTTTGCGTCAAAAAGTATAAATATGGGCCTTGATTTCCTAGTAAGTCACTACTAAAATGCACTAGACGTGCCAAGGGCCTGGAAATCAAATACTACCAGTAGGCCTGCAGCACTGGTTGAGCCACCCACATTAGTAGCCCTGTAAACATGGGTCAGGCCTGCCACTGCAGCGCCCGTGTGTGCAGTCTTAAACTGCCAGTTCGACTTGGCAAGTGTACCCCCATGCCAGGCCTAACCCTTCCCTTTTTATGCATGTAAGGTAGGTACCCCTAAGGTAGACCCTCTGTAGCCCCATGGACAGGGTGCAGTATATGTTAAAGGTGGGACATATACTGATGTGTGTTATATGTCCTAACAGTGAAATACTGCTAAATTCAGTTTTCACAGTTGCAAGGCCTATCTCTCTCATAAGGTAACATGAGGGCTGCCTTTATATAAATATCATTAAAGTGCAGCTTCCCTTTGGGAGAAGATATAAATATGGGGTCTTGGGTCTTCTAACTCACAAATTAAAAATACATCTTTTAGTGAAGTTGTTTTTTAGATTGTTAGTTTGAAAATGCCACTTTTGGAAATGAAGCAGTTTCTTCCTAAACCATCCTGTGACTCTGCCTGTTTGTGGATTTCCTGTCTGGGTCAGTTGACAGTTGGGCAGTTTGTGAATCCCCTCTAGACAGTGAGACAAAGGGAACCAGACTGTAGCCTGCATATCCTGATGAGCCATCTGTGCTAGAGTGGAGGGAGGAGTGGTCACTTACACCTGAATGGTCTGTGCCTGCCCTCTCACAATGCAGTCTCCAACCCACTGGTGTGTATCTGGGGTCTGGCATGGACAAGGCAGGAGCTTGTGAACAACAGAGACTTTCCTTTGAAGTTTGAATACTTCAAAGGCAGAAAGGGGTATAAGTATTGGACCCACGACCCCTGAAAACGAGATCACTTCTGGATGCAAGAGGAACCTCTGCCAAGGAAAAGAACTGAGGAGAAATGCTGCTCCTTCCCGCAACTGTGCTTTGCTGGGCTATCTTGCAGTTGCTGCTCCTGCCTGTGAAAGGGGTGAAGACTGGACTTTTTTGTGCATTCCTGCTTGAAGAAGAATCTCCAAGGGCTTAAACTGAGCTCCTGTTTTGAAATCTCAGGGCCATCAAAGACTTCCTCTTCCAGCATCCAGATTCTCTTCTGAAACTCATGCCCTGCCAATTTGTGTCCTATCCAGTCCCTGGGCCCTTGAAAGGTGAAGTTGGCAGAGCAAGAACTGAATATCCACGCACAGAACGCCATGTGGGGAAATTTTCAATTCACCATGTGCAACGCAGCTGATAAATGATGTGCAGCCAGCTCAGTGGCTGAAATCGAAGCCCCACCTGCATTGTGGCTGGGATATTGACGCATCGCAGTAGGACAAAATGACGTGCAATACCCGCTTGCGACTGCTGATAACGACACAAACCTCATGCAGTGTAGTTTTCTAACACCCTGCTACTGGATTTTCCACGCATCATCCCTGGGCATCAAAGTCATCCTGACCCTGTACATATCCTAGGTACCTTGTCCAGACATCGATTCATTGCTTTCTTGCAAGGGACAAAAATGACGCATTGCTGACCCGACTGCTTGGCTTCACTTGTGAGTAAGGAATCAACACATCGTTGACTTTTCCGACACGCGCTCGCCCATGCGGCTTTATTTTTTTACGCAATCCAGGTACTTTATGTAAAATCAACGTTTCCATTGTTTTCTATGGAGAAAGACTGTTATTCTTTTGAATATTCATATCTTGACTTGTATATGTTGGATTTTTGTTGTTTTGGTCTTGTTTGATTAAGATAACTATTTTTATAAACTGGTGTGGTGTCCATTTTCTAGTGTTTTCACTGTATTACTGTGTGTTTGGTACAAATACCTTACATATTGCTTCTGAGTTAAGAATGCCTGTTCATGCCAAGTTACCATGGCGGCCAATGGGGGTTAACCAAGTGTGTTTCTCCTTTGCCCTGACTAGAGTGAGGGTTCTTGCTTGGACAGGGGGTAACCTGACTGCCAACCAAAGACCCCATTTCTAACATCCCCACAATGCAGGTTCCTTTGCACCATGGTGCAAGGGTGTCTTTATTGGTGCTAGGCAGCAATTTGTGTGCCTGTGCAGGGGAGGACAGGAATGTACTGTATTTTGTAGATATGGTGCGTTCCTGTCCTTTTCTTTTGATGCAGGGCAGTGGAGCAAGAAGGCTTGCAGCACTGACCTACATCAAAAGTTTGTAAATATGGCCCTCAGAGTCCTAAGCTCAGATATAATATACAATGGGACACAGACACATCCAGAAAACAGATGATACATTGGATAAGGGAAATCTAGCATTTTTGCTCCATAATTCGTTCTGACATAGAATTATTATTACATTTCCACAAGTAGCACATAATTGTATAAAATAATCTTTCTCCACTGCAGAAATTGTCAGGTTCTTGGATTTGCGTTCGATCCCGGCTATTGGTTCAATCTTCCTACTGCAATAACCCTGTATTTCTTGAGGGCCATACAAATGTATTGCACAGGTGGCAACAGTGAAAATGTAGACCTTATTAATGTTCCATCTACATTAAACAAGACTGACTCTCTAAAGGAAGGATGAATGCTAGATGGAAAACTGTTTACTGAAGTGTCTCGGAATCTAACTAAAACAATGGAAATAGGACTGGTATTTTACAGACAGCCTGAGAGCTCAGAGCCTGAGTGAATAGGTGCTATTTTTGTAGTTAACTCAATTACTAAATCTGAGTTTCAAAAACTGTTGGGTGCCATTTCTGTAGACATTTTATTTATCAATCCTGCTGCTGATTGTAATGTCATGCATACACTCCTGTCACAGGCAGGTTCTATAGACACTTGCGAGTACTGTTGTGGAACCTGGCTGGTCCAAATCATAAGGTTTATGATCCAGTGTGGGAGGATTTAATAGATGCGTACCATATATGCAGGTTCCAGAAAAGCTGGCTGATTGAGCCAATGCACCTGACAAAGTTTTTAAAATATAGTGTACATGTCATGACCTCCACCACAGGTTCCCCGTTTGGTAACACAGTTGTCTGGGTTAGAATTTCCCTCAACTGGCACAATCTATAAACTAGATACTGCATCACCAGACACACTACCTATAAATATGGAATAAGGAAAAAGGCTTTGGTGTGATTTAATATATTGTTTACAGCTGTTCCAGTAAAAGAAACCTAGAGTCACTATTCTTTGCATACTTGGGGATTATTTAGATTGCAAAATTGATGGATATCCAAGTTTGATCGATAGGAATTTCAGTGTCACGTATGATCTCTTAAGTATATTTGTTGCAAGACAGAATGGGGGGGATGAGATTTCAGGCACACCTGGCCTAGAGGCAAAACCTATGACAACCTGGCAGCCTCAGCGTTACAGCTTGCCCTTCTGACTTTAACTCACGATTCACATTCTTGGAACGGAAGAACACAGGTGGACCTAAAAATGGCACATACTTTCAAGCATGGCAATTATGGCAGCACAATTTATTACGTAATCTTAGATCCTACTATATGGTCCCTATTGCATGATTTGAAAATCACTACGAAAGAAAATAGGGTATATAGTACCCTGGAATGAACCCTGAAAGATGAGGTAGTGCAAGATAAGACTTCATTAAGCAAAATCCTAGTCATCGAGCCTGTAGGTGGGAGAAATGGCAGGTCCATGAAATTGCCAAGCACCATATGGAAACCTGGGGTTATGGTTGGAATATACAATGCTGTTGATTCTGTTGTGGTACCCATGTCGAGCCAAATTTGATTCAGATAGCTATCAGCTATAACACACACATATTCACAATCCTAAATGGTTTTTCCATAGGGATAGTGTTAGAAATTGGGTTTTTGGTTGGCAGTCAGGTTACCCCCTGTCCAAGAATGAACCCTCACTCTAGGCAGGGTAAGTCACACACAATCGAAAATTATCCTCTGCCCACCCTCTGGTAGCTTGGCACGAGCAGTCAGGCTTAACTTAGAAGGCAATGTGTAAAGTATTTGTGCAATAAATCATACAATAACACAATATAGCACCACAAAAATACACCACACAGTGTTTAGAAAAATATATAATATTTATCTGGATAATTGCAGGTCAAAACGAATAAAGATGCAATGTAAAATTATAGAGATATCACTGAAAAGTGATATAAAGTGTCTTAAGTCTTTAAAAAACAAACAAAGTCTCTTTCAAGCACAAAGTGCCTGGTTTAAAGTGGAAAATCTCCGCAAAGGGCTGAAGAAGAAGAGATACGTGGAAAAATGGTGTGTGCGTCGATTTCTCCCCAGTACACACGGACGTGCGTTGTTATTTTTCACGCTGGGAAGTTGGGCGTCGTTTTCTGGCGCGTGGACAGTCTCTTTCTGTGGTTCGCAGGATTACCAGATGTCCCGGGGTCTGTGCGTGGAATCCTAGGCTTGTTTTACGGCTGCACGTCGTTCCGGTGGGCTGTGCGTGGAATCTTCTCCCTCATGGCAGGCGTCGCGTCGATTTCCTTTCTGGAGTCGGGCGGCGTTTGTCCAGGTGAGGCCGTGCGTCAAAGTTCCGGTCGCACCGCAGGCGTCGCGTCAAGCGGCGTCTTTCCGGATCGGCGTGCGGTGAATTTTTCACTGCGGAGCAAGCTGTGCGTCAAATTTTTTGCCGCACAAGGCGTCCAAATGAAAAAGAGAAGTCTTTTTGGTCCTGAGACTTCAGGGAACAGGAGGCAAGCTCTATCCAAGCCCTTGGAGAGCACTTCAGCAGCAAGGCAAGAGTTCAGCAAGGCAGCAGGGCAAAAGCAAGGCAGCAGTCCTTTGTAGAAAGCAGTCAGGTGAGTCCTTTAGGCAGCCAGGCAGTTCTTCTTGGCAGGATGCAGGTTCTGGTTCAGGTTTCTTCTCCAGCAAGTGTCTGATGAGGTAGGGCAGAGGCCCTGTTTTATACCTAAATGTGCCTTTGAAGTGGGGGAGACTTCAAAGAGTGGCTAAGAAGTGCACCAGGTCCCCTTTCAGTTCAATCCTGTCTGCCAGGGTCCCAGTAGGGGGTGTGGCAGTCCTTTGTGTCAGAGCAGGCCCTCCACCCTCCCAGCCCAGGAAGACCCATTCAAAATGCAGATGTATGCAAGTGAGGCTGAGTACCCTGTGTTTGGGGTGTGTCTGAGTGAATGCACAAGGAGCTGTCAACTAAGCCCAGCCAGACGTGGATTGTAAGGCACAGAAAGATTTAAGTGCAAAGAAATGCTCACTTTCTAAAAGTGGCATTTCTAGAATAGTAATATTAAATCCAACTTCACCAGTCAGCAGGATTTGGTATTACCATTCTGGCCATACTAAATATGACCTTCCTACTCCTTTCAGATCAGCAGCTACCACTTCAATACTGTATGAGGGCAGCCCCAATGTTAGCCTATGAAGGGAGCAGGCCTCACAGTACTGTAAAAACAAATTTTAGGAGTTTTACACTACCAGGACATGTAAACTACACAGGTACATGTCCTGCCTTTCACCCACGCTGCACCCTGCTCTAGGGGTTACCTAGGGCACACATTAGAGGTGACGTATATGTGGAGAAAGGGGAGGTTTAGGCTTGGCAAGTACTTTTAAATGCCAAGACGAGGTGACAGTGAAACTGTGCACACAGGCCTTGCAATGGCAGGCCTGAGACAAGGTAAAGGGGCTACTTAAGTGGGTGGCACAACCAGTGCTGCAGGCCCACTAGTAGCATTTAATCTATAGGCCCTAAGCACCTATAGTGCACATTACTAGGGACTTATAAGTAAATTAAATAGTCCAATCTGGTATGATCCAAGGTTACCATGTTTAAAGGGAGAGAGCATATGCACTTTAGCACTGGTTAGCAGTGGTAAAGTGCGCAGAGTCTAAAAGCCAGCAAAAACAGTGTCCAAAAAGTGGAGGGAGGCAGGCAAAAAGTTAGTGGTGACCACCCTAAGGCTGTCAGGTCTAACAGATAGTATATTGATCCCTAATAGAATCATCGCAAAGGCGCCATGACTCAATAAGGAATGCAAAGCTGCCAGATTTGTGGGTTTTATGCAGGGATTTCCCCTGGGCTGGCACCCTTTTGGCTGGCTAACACCAATGCAGGCACCCTTGCACCATGTCGCAAGGGTGCCTCCATTGCATGCAGGATTCCCTGAGACTTTTTCTGCTTTCTATGTTGCATCTCACTTAACAAAAGGAAAAAACAAGAACAAATAAAGATATTTCTCCTTGTTATGACTCATCTGAGGGTGCTTAGGTGTTTGGCACATTCCTAGATGTACCAGTTCTGGTAAATCTGGGAATGTGGCAAAATCCATGGATGATGTGTGGGAAGACCCATGCAACACCCATGGGAATGCCTCCTTAGCACAGAGTAATCTAATGCAGCAATTCCATTGCATTGCATTACTTGAGATTTATGAAGCCACTCAGGGTGACCCAAGTTGGCCTGGCGTGGCTTCATGATCTCATATTTCTTTTGTATCCCTCTTGCACCACGTTGCGTGATGCAAAAGTGACATACAAGGGCTCTTAAATATGCCCCTTCTCATTCATTGTGGCAGTGCATGAAATCACTTCCCAGGAGTCAAGGGTGTGATACAGGCCCCTGCAACCTTTGTGGTGCAGAGGAGAGGGGGGAACTCCCTAGCAGCCCCCTATCCTTTTAGGAGGGCTCCAATTGATCCCAAGCCCAATGAATATCTGTGAGATATGGTAGACTCAGGGAGTCTCCGTCATATTCTGTGGGCCAGTGGTGGCTATTCATTTTGCGTTATGCCACTGCCAGAAGGGCATTTAAGAATGATAAACTTTAGTGGCATATAAAATGTGTAATATAATGCAATGCCTTGGCTACCAGTAAGACAGTTAATGTAAATTTGCACAAATTATGTAGAATACATTTGTAAGATTAAGTGAATTTAGAAATTCCTATTGGTTGGTACAACATTTTGCATGCTCAACAGAATGACAGCATCCTAATACCACTTTCAAAGCAGTTTAGTATAACAATTGCATTGTGCTGTGAAACTGTTCAACTTTTGCACCTAAAATGCAATGCAAGGCAGATTCTTTTTAGCATTTTGCTATTGATGGGTGTTAGACCTGACGGCCTTAGAATGGTCATACTCCAACCTTTTGCATGCCTCCATCCACTTTTCTGACACTGTTTTTGCTGGTGTTAGGACTCTGCACACTTTACCACTGCTAACCAGTACTAAAGTGCAAATGCTCTCTGCTTTAAACATGGTAACATTAGTTCATCCCCGATTGGCATAATTGATTTACTTATAAGTCCCTAGTAAAGTGCACTACATGTGCTCAGGGCCTGTATATTAAATGCTACTAGTGGGCCTGCAGCACTGATTGTGCCACCCACATAAGAAGCCCCTTAACCATGTCACAGGCCTGCCATTTCAAGGCCTGTGTGTGCAGTTTCCCTGTCAATTTGGCTTGGCATTTAAAAGTACTTTCCAAGGAAGCCTTAAACTCCCCTATTTTCTACATATAAGTCACCCCTAAGGTAGGTCCTAGGCAACCCATAAGGGCAGGTTGCTATGTAGGTAAAAAGCAGGGCATGTACATATTTGTTTTATATGTCTTGGTAGTGGAAAACTCTTAAATTCATTTTCCACTACTGTAAGGCCTGCTGCTTTCATAGACTGCCCTCATATACTTTTTGAGTGGTAGATTCTGATCTTACAGGGTAACCAGGCCACATTTAGTATGGCCAGAATGGTAATAGAAAATCCTGCTTGTTGGTGTGGTTGGATTTTATATTACGATTTTAGAAATGCTACTTTTACAAAGTGAGCTTTTCTCTGCACTTAAAACCATCTGTGTATTACAGCCTGTCTCCAATCAATGTCTGGTCTATGCGTGTTGACAGCCCCCTTGTGCATTTCACCCAGACAACCACAAACACAGGATACTCAGTCTCATCTGCATTCATCTGCATATTGAATGGGTCTTCCTGGAATGGAAGGGTGGAGGGCTTGACACTTACATTTCAAATGCCGGTGGTCTGCCCTCACATAGTAGACCAATCAACCCCCCACTAGGACCCTGGCAGACAGTACTGGACTGAAAGGGGATCTTGTGCACTTCAAGATCACTCTTTGAAGTCTCCCTCACTTCAAAGGCATTTTTGGGTATATAAATGGGGTCTCTGTCCCCACCAACTCAGATACTTCAGGACCTACACCTGCATCCTGTCAAGAGGAACTGACTGGCTGCCTAAAGGACTCATCTGGACTGCTTTGTTGAGAAGGATTGCTGCACTGCTGTTGCTCTGCTGCCCTGCTGGACTCTGAGTTTGCTGAGAATGACTCTGCCTTCCTCAAAAGTTCTCTCCAAGGGTTTGGATTGAGCTTGCCTTCTGTTTTCTGAAGTCTCAGGGCCAAAAAGACTTCATCTCTTCAGGAAACTCACTGTGCATTGAAAATCGACACACTGCCTGCTGAAATCGACAAAAAGCCTGCATTGTGATTGAGAAATCAGCACTCAGCTGACTGGAACAACGCAGCCCTGACTTCCTGACTGGAAATTCAATACAGTGCCTACTTTGCATCAGAATATTAGTCGCATCGCATACCGGCACAGCGCCTGTGCCTTCTTTCAGCAGTTCAAGGATTTTTGCTGAAACTTCCCTGGGCATCAAAATATCCCCGCATCACAGTGAGGAACCAAGACTACGTGCCAAAAAGCGACACAAGCCCCGTGCAGCGTGGAAAGAAACAATGCATCGTCTGTGCAGCATCGGAAAATCTGACGCACACCTTATTTTTCCCCACATTTCTTCCTCTGCAGTCTCCGTACATCATTATTTTTGACGCATACCATGTACTGTGTGTAACAAAGAGACAACTGCTTGGTTCTAAGGATTAAGACTCTTTTTAATCTTTTAAAAGTGATATTTCAACTTGTGCTTATTGGATCTTTGTGCTTTTTACCCTATTTTATTTAGAAAAATATTATCTATTTTTCTCAACCTTTGTGGTGTATTTTTGTGGTGCTTTCACTGTGTTTCTGTATGATTTATTGCACAAACAACTTTACACATTGCCTTCTAAGTTAAGTCTGACTGCTTAGTGCCAAGCTACAGAGGATGGGCACAGGTTAATGTGGATTGTGTGTGACTTACCCTGACTAGGATTGTGGTCCCAGCTTGGACAAGGGTGTATACCTCTGCAAACTAGAGACCCCATTTCTACTATTGGTGATCAGTGGTGAGGATAGGACTTGTGTTTGTGAAGTACCACACCATAGCTACATGTACGCTACCTACCCACAGTTAAAAGTCATTTGGATTTGTCTTCTTTTTGCTGCAATTTTCCTGCTTGACATTTCCAAATCTAATCCTATATTTCATGTCTCTGGCTGGGTCCACAAGTAGAGCTTTAGAGTTTGACTTAACCAAGCTGGAGGCATACACTGTCAGCCAGCTCAAAGGGTTCTGCAAGGGGATGGGGGTACCTACCCGGGGACCCTCCAGAAAGGAGTAGTACCAAAAGGCACTGAAGACATGGGCAGAAGCCCGTTGACAGGAGCATGTTGAGTTGAGAGAGCAAGTGGATGTCTCTCCCGAGGATTTGCCAACAGCAGTGGGGGATGACACCCCTGGATCTGTGCCCCCTGCTGAACCAGGGAGCAGTGTCTCAGGTCACAGCCTGACTGCAGAAGAAAGGAGGGAGAAGAGAGAGGTCCAGATGAAGATGGCAATATTAAAAATAGAGGCAGAGGAGAGGAGAGCAGAGAGAGAGAGACTGATAAAGAAGCCAATCAAGCTGAGGCTGAAAGGGCATTAGCTGAAAAGAAACTCATCTTGGCTCATGGACTGAGTCTGAAAGAGCTGGAACTCAAGATTAGGCAGTCTGAATCCAGCAGCGATGGTGGAAGCATACATACAGGACCTGCTGGAGACAAAGAGGTTTGTGTACGTTTGTGTACCCAAGGATGTGGTGCTAAGTTATGTGGTGGGAGATGACATTGATAAGTGGTTTGCTGCATATGAAGTTGCACTAAGGGCCCATGGGGTTCCTGAAGAGCATTGGGGGGTGGGCTTGTGTGAACATGTGCCAATACATGGGAGGGACACACTTCTGACATTAGAGGTTGAGGACATGGATTTTAATTTACAAAGATACAGACTTCAGTAAAAATGTTGAAAAGATGTCCTGAAATGAAAAATGTTATTTACAAAGTTTATATTACATGTGTCAGACATTCAACCAAACAGAGTGGAGAGAAGAATTCAGAACTAAACCATTCCAAGGCCTATCAGGTGAAAAATACTATAGTATAACTTATTAGAAATAATGGCATTGCACATCATATAAATACTGCAAAGTAAATTGTGCATCAGTACTACCTATATTCAGCATGCCACAGAACATGATTGGAACTCTTTAATTCAACAGACTATAAATTATATAAGCAATTACATCAACTCAAAGGAGTAAAACGAATGTAACAACATACTAGATCAATACAACAAATGACATTTCGAATTTATAGCGCTGAAATTGTGAATGAAAAATGCTTAACACTTTGACATATGTGCATATATGTCAGAAAAGGGAGGTTGAGCAGCATCATATTGCACTATTCTTTTCCAGAGGCAAATATGTTGCATCATGGTAGTTGTAGTCATTTGTAAACAGCATTGATAATACTTGGTAAAATGTGAGTTAAACATACGTATTTAAATATCTACAGTAAAAAGCAACACACATTTCTAATATTTACACACAACTATGATGTACACACTCATATGTTGAATGATGTAAATAGGTGAAGAACCACTTAAACACACTATTCCTTCATGTGCAAATAGATGTAGTTTGGAACATGTTTTTAGGTACAACAGCATCCATTGAAAAAAACAAAGAACTAGGCAAATGCAAGGGATAATCCATGGAGAACAACACACATTTTGACACTATCTTTTGAACTTTGTTAAGAAGAGAGATACGACTATGATGCTAATAATTTGGACAAAGTAAGACATTTTGGTTAGTCAAGTTTAGGTGTGTGTGTATATATATATATATATATATATATATATTATATATATTATATGTACGTGTATGTATATATATATATATATATATATATCTATATATATATATCTATAAATATATATATATATATGTATATAGATATATATGTAAATAGATATATATATGCATATATATGTATATATATGTGTGTGTGTATATATATATATATTTATATTTATATATATATACATATATATATATATATACATAAATAAATATATATCTATATATATATATATATATATATATATATATATATATATATATATATATATATATGTATATTGGTAAGGGTCTTGCAATATTATGAATGGACAACCTAAGGGCAAAAACTACACCCTGACTGACACTTCTCCCTCTGTAAAACGTGGATTCCTCCGCCCTGCCATACTGTTGAAAATTCAAATAAGGTGAGAGTAAAGGAAATAAACAAAGGGAGAATAAACAAAGAAAAACCTGACTTCTGTGTGGTAAACTCAGCAGCAAAATGGGGCTCTGCAATGGAATGACAAAGGATCTCAGTCTGAAATGGAGCATGTTTTATAGTGTGGCTTGCTGGTGTTCTCAATTGGCCAATATACATCAGACGTGTGTTGCTAGTATCCATCCAATAGTCCCAGTACAATGCTGAACTGCTTCTGCGATGGCCTCCCACTGTTGAGGGACCACAGCTGGTACACCGCCAGCATATCTAAATATGGTTGGCACAATCCCGCTGCCCCAACGTCAATGGAATGTCATATGCCAGTGTTAGAAATGGGGTTTCTAGTTGGCTAGGGTATGCACCTCAGCCAGGCAGAACCTAACCACTCTAGTCAGGGCAAGGGAGTTACACGTCCAAGATAACCCCTGCTCACCCCCTTGGTAGCTTGGCACGAGCAGTCAGGCCCATCCCAGAGGCAATGTGTAAAGCGTTTGCACAACACACACAACACACATGATGCAATAGCCCCACCACAAAGGAAACACAACACCAGATTATATGAAAATATACTGTATTGCACACAACACAATTAACAGACCAAACATCACATATCAGTACTATCTTACTACCTTAGCAGTGGTCAGAACGTTACACATTAGTTACTCTGCAAACTGGCAGTAGTTACACATAACACACAGGTTACTCAGTATTCTGCAACATAAGCAGTAGTCAGGAAACACGTTATTACACCAAAGCACTTGTCATAAGAATATCATAAAATGTCCATAGTAGGAACACTAGAAAACATATGGCAAGTTAGAAAAACATATTAGCAAGCATGTCCATAAAAGGAACATTTGCACACATGTATGAAAACATCATAAAACAGGTAGGCAACATATAATACAATAGTCTCTAATAAGAACTTTTGGTATATACATTGTCACTTAGAAGTACCTGCTTGATGATAAAGGCACCTTCAGTGCCTAGAAGACAAAGAAGAAAAGGGGCCCGGGCGCTCCTCTGCGCAATGTGGGGGCCTCCTTAAAACTATGGGGAAGAGGGGGGTGGCACACACACCCTC
>NC_090447.1:1044453811-1044521311 GCF_031143425.1 Pleurodeles waltl | reverse complement strand
CCATGGCCCGTTGTGAAAAAACAAATGTATGGATGTGTTATTGAACACGAACACCCCTTTCCTCCATATTTCTAGTGGTCCACTCACATATATCACCCACATTGTAAGACAATGTGAGGTAAATAAGATGCAGAAAAATTATTGTGACAAACATCCAAAGCACACAATGTAAACAATTGCTGCTGAATAGTTATGGGGCTATCATGGGGACCCAAGCGAGGCTGCTGCTCTGGGACATATTTCACTTTGCACATTTCCCAAAAACACTATTTGCACAGGAACTATGGCCTGATGAATATCAGTGACAACCAATAACATAAGCAAGTGCCATGCACATGTTGTAAATGTGTAAGTGCAAGTCTGCTATAAAGCAAATACATACACAGTTAGCTAAACTAGGTATAAGGTACACACATTAAAATGGACACATGTTCATTCAATTGTATAGGAAGATAGCACAATTGGACACCCTACATCTGTTGACAAACAAACCTCTAGCTTGCACACAGGTATGAAACGAATGCTGGATCCCGGAGACCTAAACATTTCTCAAAAGTAGACAAAATTCTGGATTTAGAAAGCGGTCATTTGTGTAGATCCTACAGAAAGTAACAGCTGAAATAAAAAATAAAAAAAATGAAATTGAGCTGAAAAGAAAACAGCCATTTTTCTCCACGTTTTACTCTGTAACTTTTTCCTGTGATTTCAGATTTGTGAAAGCAATATACTGTTGCATTGGGTGGTCTCTACTGGTTGCGGGGATATATAGGGCTTGTAGGTTTATCAAGAACCCTAGGTACGCAGAGCAAATAAATGAGCTGCACCTTAGAATGGGTTTTCATTCTATACCGGGTATACAACAATTAATTTGGTGAAATATAAAGAGTGAAAAATAGGTATCAAGAAAACCTCTGTATTTCCAAATTGGGCACAAGGTAAGGTATTGAGAAGCAGTGGTTATTTGCACATCTCTGAATTCTGTGGTCCCCATACTAGCATGTGAATTACAGGGCATTTCTCAAATAGATGTCTTTTTTACACACTGTCTTACATTTGGAAGGAAACAATGTAGAGAGAGACAAGGGGCAATAACACTTGTTCTGCTATTCTGTGTTCCCACAAGTCTCCTGATAAAAATGGTACCTCACTTGTGTGGGTAGGCCTAACACCCGTGACAGGAAACGCAGTATGGAGACATCACATTTTTCATTTAAAACTGACGTGCTTTTTGTAAAGTGTCTAGCTGTGGATTTTGATCTCTAGCTCAGCAGGCACCTAGGGAAACCTACCAAACCTGTGTATTTTTTAAAACTAGACACCTAGTTTAATCAAGGATGGTGTGACTTGTGGGGCTCTCACCAGTTTCTGTTACCCAGAATATTTTGCAAACCTCAAAATTTGGCCAAAAAAACACTTTTTCCTCACAATTTGGTGACAGAAAGTTATGGATTCCGAGAGGAACCACAAGTTTCTTACCACCCAGCATTCCTCCTTGTCTCCCGATAAAAATGGTACCCCACTTGTGTGGGTAGGCCTAGTGCCCGTGAAAGGAAATACCCCAAAACACTATCTGGACACATCAAAACTATCAAATACAAAACTACCTGTATTTGCGGAGGGCACTTGCATTTTTGGGTCTGGGCTCAACAGCCATAAGGGAACACCTACCAAACACAGCCATTTCTGAAAACTAGACACCAGAGGGAGTCCAGGGAGGTATGGCTTGCATGGATCCACCACTGTTTTCTTACCCAGAGTCCTCAGTAAACCTCAAATTTAGCTAGAAAATCACATTTTTCCCATATTTCTCTGTGGGATCACTGCACCGGGACAAATTTCCTACCACCCAACATTCCCCTCAGTATCCCGGTAATAATGGTACCTCACTTGTGTAGGTGGGCCAAGTGCCTGTGACAGGGAAAGCCAAAAACCTGGTGAAATTGAGGGGGAACCAAAGCGGGTCCAAAAGGGCAGTTTGAAAAAAAAAACATTTCTAGACTGGGAAGTGGGGCAGAATTTTTAGCGGTGTAGATAAGACAATGCTGGGTGGTAGGAATTTTGTGGATTCCTGCAGTTTCTGGAAATTTCCATCACAAAAATTAGGAAAAAGTGTGTGATTTCCAGCATAGTTGGAGGTTTGCAGCACATTGTGAGTAACAAAATGGTGTGGGGTGCATATGAAGCACACCACCCTGGAATCACTCAGATGTTTAGTTTTCAGATGTGTTTAGGTCTTCTGGATTTTTCTACATGGCAGCGTCCAAAAGTCCAAAAAGTGCAGCCCTCACCATTCCAAGTAAGTTTTGAGAGTTAGCCAAGCTCTCATGGTCCAAACGTAAAACCAAATCCCCAAAAAATCAAATGTCCTCTTGCTTGCTGTGGGATAAGATGTTGTAGTGTGCGGGGGTACAGATGAAAGACTGTTATCCCCTTCAGTAGGGGTGGGGGCATAACCATGCCCAAATTGGTTGGTAGCCATCAGCCACTATATATTTGTTTTTAATTCCCTGGCATCTAGTAGACTTTCTGCCCTGGCGGGTGTAGATCGGGAGTAATTGCCCCATCTGCCCACCGCTGGGCAGAACAACTTTGGCCTGGTCTTCCCTGGTCTCTGGTGGGCTTTCTGCCCCCTTGGGGGCAGATGGGCCTTCCAAAAAAAGGCTGATCTGCCCCCTTGTGGGGCATATGTGGCCAACATTAATGTGGCCCCATGGGGAGAGACCCTTGCCCAAGGGGGTGCCCCCCAAACAAAATACACACATACACACACACCAATCCCTGGTGCCTAAGTGGTCTCTGCCCCTAAAGGATTAATAGAAATAGACTGATCTGCCCCCAAGGAGAACAGAAATGGCCTAAAATACATTTTCCCCCTCACTCCCCTTGCGTGAAATTGGTGCAAAAAAAAATCCCCAGGGCCTAGTGGTTTCTGCCCCGCTTGGGGGCAGATCGGCCTCATCAAAATAGGCGAACTACCCCCAAGGGGGTCAGAAATGGCCTAAAATTAATGTTGCCCCCAGAGGAGCGGCCCTTGCCCAAGGGGTCGCTCCTCACATTTAAAAAAAAATGAAAGAAACAAAAAAAAATATCCCTGATTTCTAGTGGTTTCTGCCCCAGGGGCAGAAATGGCCTAAAAATAAATTGCCCCCCTGCAAGGGCCGCTCCCCTTATTGAATAATAAAAAAAATAACAAACTATCTGGTTTCTTTCCTTTCATGCTTCTCTCGCCCCTCCACGTGATCGGAGGAGAAATGCTTCTGCATTTCTCCTCCAATCTGCGCTGGAAGCTGAGCTCCCAGTTCGGAGGGGTAGGCCTCTGATGAGGTCAGCACGCGATTGCCTGGGATCGGGGGGTGGAGGTGGAAGGGAAAGCCATTCCTCTTCCATCTCTGGCTAGGGGAGGGGAGTGCAAGGCTCCTGGGGGGAACACTGGCAATCTGACTGCCGCCACCATAATCAGACTCTAAATGCACATATCTATTCCAAAGATATCCTCTCATAGTAAGTCCACTTATTTCCACAAAAATCTTTAGTTTCATCAGAGGTGCACATGTAGTTCAGTGCCCAGATTCAAACCCCATGGCTGCTCTGTTCCCATCAATATAATCCATCTCAATTCTGTTCTTTGCAGATTCTGTTCTCTGTCCCCTTTTTTTTAACATACTGAATAAAATAGAAGTGCCAATTCCTCATCTCCTATTATGAGAATCACACAAATGTTTCGCCATTTAGTGTGTAAAGTCTTTATATTTCATGGCTCGAATATGCTGGAGAATTTGAAGGTTCAATGTACTCATCATCTTTTTGTGTTGCTAAAGTTGCCCTAAGTGGGAAGGGTATGCTCAGACGTGGGTCTCTTGCTCACTTTGCCACTGGAATCAAGCTAGCCTGGCTGATGAGGGGTGAAACCCCGAAACCGGTCCCAGGATGCTTGTTTCCGGTCCAGGGAGGACCTGGCCTTGCAGTGCGGGCTGGACTGTTCCCATGAGGAA
Organism: Pleurodeles waltl; assembly: GCF_031143425.1. Classification (NCBI taxonomy): domain Eukaryota; kingdom Metazoa; phylum Chordata; class Amphibia; order Caudata; family Salamandridae; genus Pleurodeles; species Pleurodeles waltl. The sequence goes on along the minus strand of NC_090447.1, from coordinate 1,044,517,319 downwards.
CAGGGTCAAGACTGATTTGCATATGGCTGGGCCCAAACTGGGGTGGCATGGTGAGCAAAAGAACGATGGATTAAACCCAGATCTGTGACTGGGGGTGAGTGTTTGCATTGTCAGCACTCCGTCCATCATCTTTTTGTGTTGCTAAAGTTGCCCTAATTGGGAAGGGTATGCCCAGACGTGGGTCCCTTGCTCACTGTGCCACTGGAATCAAGCTAGCCTGGCTGATGAGGGGTGAAACCCCGAAACCGGTCCCAGGATGCTTGTTTCCGGTCCAGGGAGGACCTGGCCTTGCAGTGCGGGCTGGACTGTTCCCATGAGGAACAGGGTCAAGACTGATTTGCATATGGCTGGGTCAAAACTGGGGTGGCATGGTGAGCAAAAGAACGATGGATTAAACCCAGATCTGTGACTCGGGGTGAGTGTTTGCATTGTCAGCACTCCGTCCATCATCTTTTTGTGTTGCTCATCATACCACTGACATATCTTTGCCAGTAGGAGCACTCCAACACATAATTCACAAATGGGGTTTCATAAATTAGCCACTCTTTGACGTGCCTTATTTTGCCATTTTGTCGCTCTTATTGCAAGCATGAGAACAAGCCTTGCACTTTTGGCACTTCCAAAATCCCTTCTTGTTTTTAGTAAGTCAATTCACAGCTGCTGTTCCCCCATCTTCTCTTCTGGTTGCATGTAACTCCTTGTCAATCTATCTTCTAAAGAAGGTTTTTTTTTTGTTTTACACATGGCGTGTACTTGAACCTGTGAGCAGGGATTGGAGGCTCCGAAGCACAGCAGGTATTTTGCCGCTGTATTTGGAATTAAATACTCTCTTCCCCTGAGGACTCCTATCTGGACGCAATGGTTACATACTGGGCACCCGAGCGGTGCTGCCCAGGACGTAACCGTTACGTCCAGGGCACCCGAGGGGATATACAAGTGTTCACTCTACATCAGGAGGTAAAATGTAACCAAATAGATGTTGACAGTGGCTAAGCCAATAGGAAATACTTACCAGATCACACAACACTTAATGCAATGCCACCCCAATTGTATCACATCCCACACACTCACCCATGGAACATTTCCCATTGTTGTGGGTAACTCTAGCACTGGTTCCAAAAGTCAGATATTACCAACCTCAGCAAATGGATCATCAATCAGGTTGAAATAAACACAACTGTAGTCACACCCCTCAAGTTATTCATGAACATCAAACAGGTAGAAAGGTAATGGCAGGACCAATGTATAACAAAGCAAACAACTGAACTTTATTTACAGGCCTCCACGAAGGGGGAAAAGGCCAATGGCAAATGGTAAATGGTGTGCTGAGCACTCTGCTCTGCCCCACAACCTGCCTCACAGATCACTGCCACAGAAACCTCTATAGTAAGAGACATTTAGTAGGCATACCAGGCAGCTCAATGATCATCGCTGGGTGGGGTGGGATCAGATTTTGGATAGGGTGGTTTTGAACTTGGGAGGAATCGGTTTCTTCTTGGATTTTCACAAGAGAGGATCTAGAAATGGAAAGGATGGGTTAGGGTATGGTCTGGGTCTTTTTTTGCGTTGGGGGGTTCACCAGGGGTAAAGACAAGAGCAAACATAAAATGTTCTTTGGGAAAATGGGGAGGGCGTGCACAGGATGAGGTTGGGAGGTTGAGGAAGTGGAAGTGTGCCAGATAAAGCTATGAGTGTAACTGGTGCTGGTGTCTGTGTGTCTGAAGTATGTTTGTGTCTAGATGCTGTCTGCTGCATGTGTGAGTGTTGCCATTTGCATCTCTTGATGGCAATGAAGTGGATGTGATGGTTATGGTGGATGTGTCTGTGTGGGTAGGGTTGGTGTCTGGGAGTATGGTGGATGTGGTGGCTGTGTCTGTGAATGTTAGGGTGGTATCTAGGGGTGTTGTGCTTGTGAGTGTTGGTAGAGTGTTGTGGTTTACAGTGGATGTGGTGGCTGTGTTTGTGGGTGTTGGGATAGTGTCTGGGGTATGATGGGTGTGGTGGTTGTGGGTATTGGGGTGGTGTCTGGTGGTATGGTGGATATGCCTGTGGGTACCGGAGTGTTGCCTGGGGACATGGTGTTTGTTGTGGTGGCTGTGAGTGAGGTGAGTGGCTGTTGAGTGCTTGCTTGCTTGTGTGTCTTATGGTGTTTATTTTTCTGTGTGCTGCTTGTGGCTGTTGAGGTGTGTGTGTGTGCATATGTGTGAGTGTGCCTTGGACAGGAATAGGAAAATGGAAATTAGATGGGGAAGAAGAAGGTGCATTAGGAATTTTCAACGCATTGTCCATGGGCATCAAAATTTCCCCACATTGCTTTGAGGAACTAGGACTATGCACCTGAAAAATGATGCAACCCCTTGCAATGTGGAAATAAATGACACATAGGCCCTCATTACAAGGTTGGCGGTAAAAGCCACTTACCGCCGTGCAGAAGACTGACAACACACCGCCACTGCCGTGGAAATCCACCACAGCTATTATGACTCACAGCTCGGAATCTGCCAAAATTCAAACACCCACACAAGTCCGCCACACCAAAGCTCAGTGATAAACTGGCGAAAACAAAACCTCCACTGTCACGCCAACAGAAATACGCCCACACTATCACGACACACAAATCCACGTGGCGGTCTTTCAACCACGGTATTCCATTGGCGGTACACACCGCCACGCTCAAAATACACACACTTTTACAAAACACAGCCACATTGGACAATTCAAAATACACACACCTGAGACACATACACACACCACTACCACACACCCAATACAATATACAACACACACCCACATCACCCACAAACCCCTAGGACCAGAATCACAGAGAGACACACCACAAACAACTACCAAGAATCCAAAGGCACACAATACCATCACCCAAAGAACTTCCATGCACCTCACACAACACACCAATAAATATCACCCCACTTATCACTACACACACCACCCCACACATCACCCACACCACACCATGGCACGGCAAAGACACCCCAGGTTCACGGAGGAGGAGCTCAGGGTCATGGAGGAGGAAATCGTCCGGGTAGAGCCACAGCTATTCTGATCACAGGTGCAGCACACCTCCATAGCTAGGAAGATGGAGCTATGGCGAAGAATAGTGGACAGGGTCAACGCAGTGGGACAGCACCCAAGAAATGGGGATGACATCAGGAAGAGGTGGAACGACCTACATGGGAAGGTGTGTTCCGTGGTCTCAAGATACCACCTTGCAGTTCAGCGGACTGGCGGTGGACCCCCACCTCCTCCCCCACAACTAACAACATGGGAGGAGCAAGTCTTGCCGATTCTGCATCCTGAGGGCCTCACAGGAGTAGATGGAGGAATGGACTCTGGTAAGTCAAATCTTAACTATTACATCCCCCACCCTACCTGCATGCTATCACATACCCCCACCCACACCCCCATCACTCCAACTCCTCACAAATGTCCCAATATCACAAACCACACATCCCAACACCAAGCCCTGCATGCAACAACAAATCATGGACACCCATCACCAATGCATGGCCACTGCACATACCCATACACTCCCCTAAACCACCATCACACAAGGACCCACACAGGAATGCAAGCACTGGGGTACACGGTCACCCACCTATTGCACACCATAGCACACACAGATGTAATGAACATCCTTTTATACCCCTGTAGAACCCCTACCCAACATCACCGGACAGGAGGGTCCACACATGTCCACACCACCAACAGAAGAGGCCCACAGTGATGACAGCAGCTCTGTCCAACTGGATCTAGATGACCAGCCCGGCCCATCGGGGACCTCTGGACAATCAGTTCCCCTCACACAGTCACAGGCCAATACAGAGCTTCCCCCCTTTGGAAACACCAGCACAGCACCCACCCAGTGGGCCCATACCTCTGTCCCCAGGACACGTCAATCAGCAGTGTGTCCACCACTACAGGGAACCCAGGCTAATCCACCACCCTAACAACAACAGGGACCTGGGGGCAGTGGTAGTGGGCACACCGTTCAGGGGACAGAGGCCCAGGGAAACAGGGGAACTGGGAGGGCTGCTGTGAGACAGGGGGAGGACAGGCCAAGGGAACCCACTCTCCACGAGGCCCTCTCCAACATCATGGGAGCCTACCACCACTCCCAGGAGACTATGGCAACGGTACTGGCCAAGTTTCAGGAGACCCAGCGCCTGCAGGAGGAAAAGTATTTGGGCTTCAGGAACTCAGATCCATCAATTCCACCCTGGACACCATCGTAGGGGTGCTGAAGGAAGTACTCAACACCAGGAGGGACACTGTGGCACAACAAGGTGCCCCTGACACTAGCCTGGACGATGAACTGCCCACCACCTCCGCCGGCACTAGTAGACAGGACGCCCCACCACAGGACCACCACACCAGAACCCCACCCCCTGCAGAGGGAGAACCACCCCACAAACGGTCCCTGAGATCCAGGACAAAGACAGAGAACGATGCCAAGACCCCCACCAAGAAATGAGACCACCCTGATTGTCATCCTTTTGTCCCACTCTGTCACCCTGTCCATCCTCAAACTGCCCCAGCTCCACTTCCTATGCTCTTTTCTGAAATGCACCTGTGAGAGTAATAGACTGTACTCTGCCATGGACTTTCCTCCACCATCACCCCTCACCATTTTACAACCCCCTCCACTTAAATAAACACCCTTGAAGCACAACACAATCTGGAGTCAGTCTGTGATTTCGAAATAGTGCATTAGCAATTACAGTGTCAAAATGCTCTTTCAAATGTAATGTCAACATACCTATGTCACACAGCTCTAGTCCATGAGGAATCTAACCAGATGACACACGTTGGGACCCACATCTGTGAAATCGTAAGGGAAAGTGACAACTCAGTGACCATACACAGGGTGAAAACGACAGACAGTAGGGAGGTAGTAGTGTAAAAGTACATGTAGTAGGCAGGTTTGTATTCTTACCTGTGTCTCACTGGAAGTATTGCAGGATCACAGAGGTCCTGTTGTCGATGTCCTCTTCTTCTGCTTCCTCGTCTTCACTGTCCAGAGGCTCCACAGCTGCAACAACACTGCCATCTGCACCATCCTCCTGCAGAAAAGGCACCTGTTGTCGCAAAGCTAAGTTGTGAAGCTTACAGCTGGCCACGATGATCTGGCACACCTTCTTTGGTGAGTAGAATAGGGATCCACTTGTCATATGGAGGCACCTGAACCTGGCCTTCAGGAGGCCGAAGGTCCACTCTATTATCTGTTGAGTTCACCTATGGGCCTCATTGTAGCATTCCTCTGCCCTTGTCCTGGGATTCCTCACTGGGGTCAGTAGCCATGACAGGTTGGGGTAACCAGAGTCACCTGCAAATGGCGAGGGACAACTGTTAGACACACACTAACCTGTAGGGATATCCCCAGACCCAGACAACCATTCCCACTGACTTGCTTCCAGGTGCTCACCTAATAGCCACACACGGTGCCTCTGTAGTTGCCCCATCACATAAGGGATACTGCTATTCCGCAGGATGTAAGCGTCATGCAGTGAGCCAGGGAATTTGGCATTCACATGGGAGATGTACTGGTCTGCCAAACACACCATCTGGACATTCATGGAATGATAACTCTTCCGGTTTCTGTACACATGTTCACTCCTGCGAGGGGGGGGGACCAAAGCCAAATGTGTCCCATCAATGGCACCTATGATGTTGGCGATGTGTCCCAGGGCATAGAAGTCACCTTTCACTGTAGGCAAATCCTCCACCTGAGGGAAAACGATGTAGCTCCTCATGTGTTTCAGCAGGGCAGACAACACTCTGGGCAACACAATAGAAAACATAGGCGGGGCATCCCTGATGCTATGGCCACTGTTGTTTGAAATGACCCACTTGCAAGGAAATTGAGTACTGACAGCACCTGCACTTGAGGGGGGATTCCTGTGGGATGGCGGATAGCTGACATCAGGGCAGCCGCCTACTGGGCACACAGTTCCAGGATTGTGGCACGATCAAGCCTGTAGGTAATGATCACGTGTCTTTCCTCCATTGTTGACAGGTCCACCAACAGTCTGTACACCGGAGGATGCCGCCATTTCCTCACATGTCCCAGCGGACGGTGCCTATGAAGGACAACAGCGAGCACAGAGTCAACCAACTCAGAGGTACCTCCCCACAGCTTACACAGAGCACGAATCATAATCCGAAATTTGGACTATATTAGTGTTGAGGCAAGGCCTTGGTATGTGTGACGCAGTTAAAAATTAAGCCATGTGGGCCCCTGAAATGGCGGCTGCCTGACCTGTAAAGTGGGACAATGAGATGTGATGTAACTGCGCTGGCGTTGTAGACCGTCGCAGTAGGCGGTCGAAGACCGCGGCGCAATTCTGAATTGGTTAACATTGGACCCTAAGGGTCCCATGAGCCAATGACGATGTACGCCGGCGGTGACGGTACGCACAGCCACGGACGTGACTGCCATTTTCTATCTGTTCAATCACTCGATACCTGATCTTCGACAGGAGAAGACCTACACTGCAAGTGCTGCTGTGACCTCGGTCTGGAAGAGACAATGGCTCGTGAGTCTGGGGAAAGGGCCCCTGCCTTCACATCGGAGGAGTTGGAGAAACTCGTGGATGGGGTCCTTCCCCAGTACACGCTACTCTACGGTCCTCCAGACAAACAGGTAAGTACACTGGGAGCATGCTGTATGGGCTATGCCTGTGTGGAGTGGGGTGGATGAAAGATGGGGGGGGGATTGAGCCGTGCATGAAACAACTGTGAGTGCATGAGCCACATGGCAAGGGTAGGGATGGGGGCCAATGACTGACGGTGCAGTTGGTAATAACTTTTCTTTTCCCCATGTACAATTCATGTAGGTCAGCGCCCATCAGAAAAAGGATATTTGGCGTGCCATTGCCAAGGAAGTCCGGACCCTGGGGGTCCACCACAGACGGAGCACCCACTGCCGTAAGAGATGGGATGACGTTTGTCGCTGGAGCAAGAAGACGGCGGAGGTCCAGCTGGGGATGGCCTCCCAACATGGGAGGGGTGCCCATCGCACCATGACCCCCCTGATGTTCAGGATCCTGACGGTGGCATACCTGGAGTTGGCTGGGCACTTGAGGGCATCACTGCAGCCAAAAGGGGGTGAGTACACTCTCATTCTGCTGATTTTGCGTGCAGTGGATGTGTCTGGGTGGGGGAGGTGGGCTGTGTGTTTCCCTAGGCCAGGGCGAGTGTGCTAGTTAGGTCCCCTTGTTCTGGCAGACCCTGTGGCACCCCACCTCACCTGTGTACAGTGCCAAGTTCACTTAGTCAGGCTCCTGTGTCATCCATGTGTGCAGATGTCTGCCCTAGGCTTGTAGGCCATGTCACCGGGATTAAACAGTTGAGCCCAAGTGCGTGGCGTAGTGCAGGGGGCTTCTGTGTCTGTCGTGTCTGCCAACAGTAGCGGTAATGCATACACTCAACATGTCTTTCTTCTGTCGTCCCCCCCTTTTTGTGGTCTCCCTGTTCTTGTGTGCATTAGCATCATCAGGGGAAGGAGCAGTAGCACCGGAGCAGGAGGGAGCTGCATTACACATGGCCCTGGAGGGCGAGACTACGGACTCGGAGTTCACCAGTGGGATGGAGGGCGAGGGGAGCTCCACGGCGGGGACAGGAGCTGATACCAGTGACACAGACTCATCCTCTGATGGGAGCTCCATTGTGGTGGCGGCAACATCTGTGCCACCCGCATCTACAGGTACAGCCGCCACCCCCCCTTACCAGCACCGCCATCCCAGCAGCCCCTCAGCCTTTGCCCTGTGCCCGCTCACCCAGGAGGGTGGGCATCACCTTCGCCCCAGGCACTTCAGCCCTTGCCCCAATCACCCCTGCTGCCCTCAGTGAGGAGGCCATTGGCCTCCTCAGGTCCCTCACTGTTGGGCAGTCTACCATTTTGAATGCCATCCAGGGTGTAGAAAGGCAGTTGCAACAAACAAATGTATTCCTGGAGGGAATTCATTCTGGTCAGGCGGCCCTTCAGCAAGCTTTTCAGACTCTGGCCTCAGCACTGATGGCAGCCATTGTCCCTGTGTCTAGTCTCCTCCCTCTAACTTCCTCCACCCAGACCCGATCCCCTCTTCCTCAGCCTGTCCCAAGAACACCTTCAGACCAGCATGCACACACGTCAACACACAAGGGAAGCTCAGGCAAACATAAGCACCACATATCCCACAGGCACTCACGCAAGCATCACACACATGTAGACACAACAACATCCACTGCCTCCACTGTGTCCCCCTCCTCCAGCTACCCGTCCCAGTGTTCCCAAGAAACCTTTCCTGTCCAACCTTGACCTCTTTCCCTCACCTCCCCCACCCCATCAGTCTCCTAGGGCCCAACTCTCCAGATCCCAACCTAGCACCTCAGCCACAACATCTCCGGGACCAGTGGTGCCTGTAGTCACCGGAATCTGGAGTGCACCGGCCACCATGGCAGCCAGTGTGGCACAGAGACACAGCACGGACAGTCCCCCACCTGTCAAGCTTCAAATGTTGGCCAGTGCCCGGCGGGAGAGGGGAGAGACTCCAGCCACCAAAGCCGCTCCCAGGGTTACAAGTGGGAGTGTGGAGTCAGCTGCGACACCTTCCAAGGTGGGGAAGGCCCACAAGAAAGTCAGAAAGTCTGGGAAGAGCAGCACGGCGGAGAAGACCGCCATCATCCCCGCTGCCCAGGAGGCCATTGCCACCCGCCCAGCTGCCCAGGATGCCACCGCCAGCGCCAGCCCCGCTGCCCAGGAGGCCACCGACATCATCCCCGCTGCCCAGGAGGCCACCGCCAGCACCAGCCCTGCTGCCCAGGAGGCAACCGCCAGCACAAGCCCTGCTGCCCAGGACAGGACCGCCAGCACCAGCCCTGCTGCCCAGGACAGGACCGCCAGCACCAGCCCTGCTGGGCCATAAAGGACCGCCAGCACCAGCCCCGCTGGGCCATGAAGAACCACCAGCACCAGCCTCGCTGGGCCATGAAGGACTGGGCCATGTAGGACCGCCAGCACCAGCCCTGCTGGGCCATCAAGGACCGTCAGCACCAGCCCCGCCGGGCCATCAAGGACCGCCAGCACCAGCCCCACTGGGCCAGACATGAAAGACAGCAGCTGAGTCACTGCAAAGGACCCTTCCGCCACAGGCACCGCTGAACAGGGCACTCCCGCCACAAGCACCGCTGAACATGGCACCGCCGCCACATGCACTGCTGAACAGGGCACCGCCGCCACAAGCACCGCTGCCAATGACACCGCTGCAACAAGCACCGCTGGCCCATGAGCGCCAAGGGCACTAACGCTACTGAGTCCATCACGAGTAGGATGAAGCACTCTGGGCACAATGCCCCCTCCAGAACCAGTGGAGACAAACATCCACTACCTCTGTCCTTGGCAGGATGAAGCACTCTGGGCACAAAGCCCCCTCCAGAACCAGTGGAGTATCAGTTCCACTACCTCTGTCTTTGGCAGGATGAAGCACTCTAGGCACAATGCCCCCTCCAGAACCAGTGGAGACAAACATCCACTACCATTGTCCTTGGCAGGATGAAGCACTCTGGACACAATGCCCCCTCCAGAACCAGTGGAGTATCACATCCACTACCTCTGTCCTTGGCAGGATGAAGCACTCTGGGCACAATGCCCCCTCCAGAACCAGTGGAAACAAACATCCACTACCTCTGTCCTTGGCAGGATGAATCACTCTGGACACAAAGCCCCCTCCAGAACCAGTGGAGTATCACATCTACTACCTCTGTCCTTGGCAGAATAAAGCACTCTGGGCACAATGCTGCCTCCAGAACCAGTGGAGACTGTTATCCACTTGAGAGACTGTGGCTTTGCACTCCCCAGGATGGAACAGTGGGCAAACCACCCACTGTAGAGACTTGAGAGACTGTGGATTTGCACTCCCCAGGATTGAACAGTGGGCAAACCACCCACTGTAGAGACTTGAGAGACTGTGGCTTTGCACTCCCCAGGATTGCACAGTGGGCAAACCAACCACTGTAGAGACTTGAGAGACTGTGGCTTTGCACTCCCCAGGATGGAACAGTGGGCAAGCCACCCACTGTAGAGACTTGAGAGACTGTGGCTTTTCACTCCCCAGGATGGAACAGTGGGCATGTGGCCCCCTCATGGATTTGGCGTCGTGCACTCAACCGGCTGAGGTGCACTCCCTTTCCCTTCCCCCTGAGGTGCCTGTTTTATTGCTATCTGATGCCCATGCAGTGTTCTCTCCATCATGTTCGGAGATTGAGTGTGGGCCTCGCCCATACCGGGTAGGCCCAGTGTTCCACGGACTTCAATGGAGCAGTACCTGGACTACTATTCTTGGTGTAGATTTTGTTTATAGTGTATATATATGTTTTTGGATACTGGATTTTAATATACAGTATTACAATGGTTACACTAATTTCCTTTTGTCCTTGCATTCTTCCCGGGGGGGTTGCGTGGTGTAACTGGTATGTATCATGCTGTATTACTGTGTGTGTTGTCGTGGGTGAGGGTGGGGGTGGGGGTATTGCGTGTTGTGTGTGTGTGTGTGTGTTCTGTTTTTTCCTCCCCCCTCCCCTGTGTCGTAGGTGCAGTTCTCACCGTGGTCTTCGCCGCCGGCGTTCGTGCTCCTGGTAGAGGAACAAGAAGATAAGGGCTGGCAGGATGTGGAGTTCGGGTTCCATGGCGTCTGGATTCCTCGTGGGGTGTGTAGAGGTAAGCGTTTACCATTCAAAGTCCTGTTTCCGCCGTGTTTTTATTTGCGGTGAATCCGTCCCGGAAAAGGTGGAGGATTGGTAGGTTGTGATAATATGGGCGGTATATTGTCTTCCGCCTGTCTGTTTGCGGTGACCGCCAAGCTGTATGTTTGTACCGCTGTGGCGGTCAGAGTGTTGAAGTGGCTGTCTTTGTTGGCAGTTTCCGCCACAGTCGTGATTCCATTTTTTTTCTGCCGGCCTGTTGGCGGTCTTACTGCCGCTTGAACACCGACCGCCAGGGTTGTAATGACCACCATAGTCTGTGCCGTGCCATAAAATCTGATGCAACCACCACGCATCTCCTCCTCTGTGGTCATCATGGTACTTATTTCTGAAGTATCCCCGGTACTGTGTGTTACAAAAGAAGAACTTTTGATTTCTAAGTATTGAGACTCTTTTCAACCTTTTAAGAGTGATTAGTTTTTGCATAATTCTTCATCACAACTTGTAGTGTGTCCTGAGGAAACTTGCTGTAGTTTACTCCTGCTTTCCTGGGCTCTGGTGTTTTCTTACACTCCCAGCGCCCATCTATACACTACACTTGCCTAGGGGGGAATTCGACATGCGCATTCCACTATTTTAGTATACGGTTTGTGTTGCCCCTAGGCCCATTGCAATCTATTGTATTTTCTACTGTTTGCACTATTCTATGTCTGTTTACTTACCTGATTTTGGTTACTAGTGTATATATTGCGTATAATACTTACCTCCAGAAGGAGTATTGCCTCTAAGATATTTTTGGCCTGGTGTCACTAAAATAAAGTACCTTTATTTTTAGTAACACTGAGTATTGTCTTTTTATTGTGTAGAAGTACTGTGTAACTATAGTGGTATTGCAGGAGCTTTGCATGTTTCCTAGTTCAGCCTTGGCTTCTCTGCTACAGCTATCCCTAGGCATCCTAAGCTTCTAGACACTGCCTACATATTACTAATAAGGGAAAACTGGACCTGGTATAAGGTGCATGTACCTTAGGATCCCACTACAAACCAGGCCAGCCTCCTACATTGTATGGGTAGACATTTGTATAAAAAAAAAAAAGAACAAATAGAAAGGTGATTGCAGAAAACATTAAAATTAATTATGAAGTCTGGAGCCCAGTTGTTAATTGTTTTTAATTTGCATCGTTTTTAAAATGGTGGTGATTCCTTTAAAAAGGACGATGTGTCCACATATACTTCATGACCCTGAGTATGGCTACAGCAGAAGAAAGGCATTGGTCAGTTACTATCCTGTATGCTGTGTGATTCATATAAAAGAAACACTGCTTTACTGGAGTCATGCCACTTGTTCCTTTGTTTTCCGGTGTGTATGTGCGTGTGTATACATACACACACAAACATGGATTCCATCTCCTCTAGAGGTTGTTGTAGAGCCTGAATGAATGCCTAGATCTTGTTGTCTGAGGCTGTGAAGAGAGAAGAGAAGCATCCAAGACTGGCACTAGTGACTTAGGAAGAGATGGAGTCAGGGGGCTCTCAACAGTTTCAATCAAACTAGCTTCATCTCTGACATCAGGAAGTGGTGAATGATGGGGTAGATGCTTACAGTGTGAACAATGTTGCATAATAGATTTTCCAGGATGATGAACAGCGGCCATGTGTCTTTTGCCAGTCATAAATTGGAAGCTTTTAGCATCAAAAGGAGCATCAGATTTGAATTTTCTCTGTTGTTGCACCAATACTTGATCTCCTTCATTAACAATAATTTTCTTGGCACATCAACACTTGGCAGCATATGCTTTCTTTTTTTGTTTGCGGCACAAGTCTGTTCAACGAAGTTCACCATCTGTTGTAGATCTTTTGTTGGTCCATTGTGGTAACTTGGTTGTCATGTCCCTCCCGAACATCAGGGTGGCAAGACTTTCAACTTTTGGTGAATGAGGAGATGACCAGCAAGCTCAAAGGGAAGTATGAAGAGCTGACTTTCCCATATTTTTTGGTAAATCTGACATGTTCAAAGTATATTCTTAATTTTACTAGTCATACAAATGTGAACAACGTTTTAAGGAAATCAAGTATTCAATTTAGAATGCCACTAAAATGGTCTTCTTTGATCCAAAGCTTCATCATGAAGTTGTTGTTGAAGCAAGCCCGGTCATGTTGGGTGTGATCCTTTCCAAACACAGTGGAACCCAAATGCTTGAAGACATATTGGGGCATATGCAAAAATAAGTTTGTCACAAACTGAATGTGCCTTTTCACAACCTGAGTAAGAACCTTAGCAGTGGACTCCTGAATGTTGGAATAGTGCACAATATACTCACAGATTGGGTTGGGATATGCATCTTTAAAATCAAAATCTCTATCACTGATTGCTGGAGGAAAGCCCTGGTGTACCATCCACCTGAAGTGAAAGAAAATTAGTCATGTGCTAATTGACTACATAGCTTCTCACAGTTAGTCTTCCAACAAATTTGTATTTGTGGGTTGAGGACACAGACGTGGCCAAACTGTTAGTGGATATGATGGAGCTTAAACAAATAGTGTCAGGACACATACATGAGGCAGGACACACCATTGACCTCATTTTTACTAACTCAATAGAAGTAAAACGTAAATCCCATTTCCCATCTCTTAGACATACTACTACATGATCAAGTTTCAAAGTCAACAAAATAAAGTACCTGCTAAGCCCAAAAAAGACGCCAACATACCAAGTCATCGAAGGTTTCACCCTTTGCCTTTTCCCAGATTTTTATGCCTATCACATCTTCCCTGCATACTGACATCAATGCTGCTTTAGCTGCATATGACTCCTTAACACAAATATTTAATCAGAACGCTTCTCTTGAAAACAAATCTATTCTACTTCCACCAGAGGCCAAGCTCCCTGGTATACAGACAAGTTGCGTTTGGAAAAATCATATTACAAGCAAATGGAATGCAGGTGGCACTCAAACAAACCCCATCTGGTCAAAGAAGCATATAGGTCACTGCTGTGTAGTTACTGTGGAAAGATAAATACAGCTAGTAAGCACTACAGGACATATTTATAATTCACTAATGCCACCTTACGCCATATTAACGTCATTATTTTTTATGTTAATGTGGCCCAACGAGGCCGAAATCGCAGCGACTTATTTACAGGGTGGCGCAATTAATGCATAGGGGAGCTGGAAAAAATCACATAACAAAATCTATGAGAATTCCTTGTGCCATTTTTTATGACACTTTTAACGCCTGCTCAACAGCAGGCATTAAAGGGGGCTTCCATTCTTTAGATTGGGGCCCTATGTACTCTGCAGGAGTAGTGCAAGTAGTTGGTACCACTCCTGCAGAGTACATCAATAGCATTATCAGAAATGATGCTTTTGCCCCCTACACTGCGCCATGCTACACCGTATTTTAAATACGGTGCACACATGGTGGCGGTAGGGGAGTACTATAGGGGACAGGGAAAGTCGCACTGCACTCAGTGCAGCACCACTTTCCATAAATCTTCCCCTATATATCTTTAACAACCAGGCAGGAAATTCCACAAATGAATTTTCCAAAACCTTGGACAACTTTGTAAAGCATCAAGCCTGTATCAATACCTTTTCAGTTTCACAAAGATTATGTGATTTACTGAAGAAGAAATAATTAATATAATTTATGAGAACATTTCAGTCGACCAGAGACAGTCAGAGATGTAAACTGATTTTAGCCTACCTCCCCTTAATGTCACCAATGTCCTGGATACATTTGAGTCATGCTCTTTGAATCAGGTGCAGGAGTTGTTGGCCCTGTAAAAAATTGGCTCCACTTTGGACTATGCCCCTCTAGTATCAACTCCTGCTTAGCCAATTCCATTGCACCATCAGTAATGTCTCCTTATGATATCTCTTTAGCTTCAGCCCCATGTCTGAATGAATGAAAGGGTGTCCAAGTATCTCCTATTGTCAAAAAGCAATCTCCAAATCCTGAGATCCTGTCAAATTGCCAGCCAATCGCATTGCTCCACCTGCTAGGAAAAATTCCAGAAAGCCACATAAACAACTTTCAGCCTTCCTAGAAGAGCACAAGGTTCAGGGCCTGCACAATCGAGTTTAAGAATTTTGCATATCAAAGAGACTACAATAGTAGCAGTCAATGACACCTTCAGATTATCACTGCGTGCAGGCACAAAGGTCATGCTTGATTTACTGGACCTATCAGCGGCCTTTGATTCAGTCCGCAACTTGCACAATGCAGGAGTTTATGGCAGGTGCAACATGGACTTTTGTGACAATCAATCCCAAACCATCTATCTTGATTCCTTCAAGTCTCATAGGATGTTGATCAACAATGGAGTCCCTCAGGATTCTTGCCTGAGCCCAACACTATTTAATATCTCTGTAGCCTACCAGCACAAATTGTGGGAGCATGCAGATTCAGGATCATACAGTATGCTGCTGACACTAAGCTTCTCATTCTTTTGGGCCACTAGGTAGTTATAGTTAGGACCATATTTCCATAGAAAAAGCATGTTTTGACTTGCCTATGTCTTTTGCGCCATTTTACAAATCTTCACAAAATGTTACCAAAATAGTGTCCCTGTGATTCTTGTTGTGGACGGAAAGTTTCAGGTTAGTCCATCAAGTGGAGGCTGGGAAAAATTGGGTGTCAATGTTAATTACCATAGGACCTTTAGACACGACTACAGCCCAAACCGCTGGACGTAATTACACCAAATTTGGCAGAAAGCTAACTTTCAGAATGCAGATTGTGCTTTTGCTTATTTGGTGTAAACCTGTTCAGTAGTTTTTGTAATATTAAAGGGAAAATACATTTACATACCTCTGGCTGTGACACATTTAAAACATTTTCACAAATATTTTGTGAAAACTTGCAAATTTTCATTAATTCAAGTGCTAGAAAAAGTGCTGTAATTGGCTGACAGCAACCTGATTAGAAAGTTGCAGCTTGCATTTTGTTTCATTGGACACGATCCCCGGAGGAGAAATTCCTAATTGAAAGTGGAATAAGGGGAAAGGGGGAAGGTACCCTGACCCCAGGGATGTGATATAGGTGCGTTTTAGGGGAATATTATGAATTTAATATAATTTTGCATTACCATGAGCGGTATTCAGAAAATTCATGAATTTCTGTAAATTTCATGATTTATACAAAAAACATTTGTGATTGTGGAAAATTTTAAAAAATAAATCTCAAACTCATTCATACACCAATTTGTTCACTCATAAATGAACTCAGAGGCTCATGCGCCCACTCGTACACCCACTCAGATACTCATGCACTTACTCAGACCCACTCATAGACTCACACACTCACTTTCAGTCCTGCACTCACTCCCAGTGAACTGACAAAGACAGACTCTGTGGCCAACCTGGGCTGCACATGGCCAAAAGCCATGCGTGGAGCTGGGTTATGTGGTTATAATGGCTTGACTGCAAGGCCTGGCTGCTGTGCATGGCTGAAGGCTGTGTGCGACGGAGGTTGGAATAATGTATAGTAATTAAAATTACTTTACATTAAAAAGCCATAGAAATTCACTGAAAAAAACAAAGGTTAGGTTCTGAATTTACTTACACAAAATGATAGAAATTCAGGAGTTATAGTTCTTTCAAGTAACTATAACTCGCTCCAAATGTAACTGTAACTTACGTCTTTGCCATGCGCTGCTTATTATGCCCCATATTATATTATTGTAAGATCTTGTATGACATCTTTGATATTATCACTGCAAAATTTGCAATAAATTTATTGGTAAGAAAACTGCATTGGAAGGGCGCAAGTTATAGTTACCTTAGGGAGTGAGTCATAGTGACACCTCACACCCACTTTCACACACAGACACTGTCACGCCCATTGTGGCACGCAGTGACATACTCTCAAAATCACATCCACTCTCCTACCCACTGTCACACCCAGACAGACCCTCTCACACCCACTCTCACATCCACACAGTCAAGCACCCATTGTTAAACCCACTTCACACCCAGTCTCACACCTAGACAGATGTTCCTACAGCCAGTTTAACACCCACACAGTTTAACATACCAACGGCGAAACTTCGGCCCTCATCCTCCTGGACCTCTCCGCTGCCTTCGATACGGTCTGCCACCGCACCCTACTAACATACCTCCACGAAGCCGGAATACAAGACAAAGCCCTCAACTGGATCTCCTCATTCCTCTCCGGCAGAACCCAGAGAGTCCGACTCTCATCCTTCCACTCCGAAGCCACTAACCTCATCTGCGGCGTCCCCCAAGGCTCCTCGCTAAGCCCGACGCTGTTCAACGTCTACATGGCACCCCTTGCACAACTGGCCCGTCAGCACAATCTCAGCATTCTCTCCTACGCCGGCGACACCCAGCTCATCCTCTCCCTCACCAATGACCCACACACCGCCAAAGCCAACCTCCATGAGGGATTGAAATCCATTGCCGAGTGGATGAGAATCAGCCGCCTGAAATTAAACTCTGACAAGACGGAGGTCCTCATCCTTGGACGCACCCCCTCGGCCTGGGACGACTCCTGGTGGCCCACCGCGCTGGGACCCCCCCTACACCAGCCAACCACGCACGCAACCTCGGCTTTATCCTCGACTCCGCTCTCACCATGTCCAAACAGGTCAACGCAGTCTCCTCCTCCTGCTACAACACCCTCCCATGCTCCGTAGAATATACAAGTGGATCCCGACGGAAACCAGAAAAACGGTGACCCAGGCCCTTGTCAGTAGCAGACTTGACTACGGCAACGCACTCTACACAGGCATCCCAGCAAAAGACATCCAACGACTCCAACGCATCCAAAACGCCTCCGCCCGCTTGATCCTCGATGTACCCCGCCGATGCCACATTTCCCACCACCTGAAGGACCTCCACTGTCTCCCCCTGGACAAGAGGATCACCTTTAAACTCCTCACCCATGTGCACAAAGCACTCCACAATGCCGGACCCGCCTACCTGAAAAACAGACTCAACTTCTACGTCCCCTCCCGCCAACTCCGCTCTGCCAACCTCTCCCTCGCTATCGTTCCCCGATTCCAACGCAAGACCTCCGGCGGCAGATCCTTCTCCTACCTCGCCGCCAAAACCTGGAACTCCCTCCCGACCCCCCTGCGCCAGACCCAGGACCTCCTCACCTTCAGGAGACTCCTCAAGACCTGGCTCTTCGACCAATAGCAGCTACCCCCTCCCCTCAGCGCCTTGAAACCCTAACGGGTACGTAGCGCGCTTTAGAAATTTACTGATTGATTGGTTTTACTGATTGATATTGAGAGTATCACACCCACTGCCACACCCAGACACACACTCTAACACCCACTGTCACATCCAGACAGACACTCATACATTCATTTTCAAAGCTACATAGACACTCAGGCCCTCATTATGACTTTGGCTGTCAGTGTACCGCCAGAGTAGAGGTGGCAGTATCATGTGCAATGTAAACTGAGATTGATTTAAGGTATGTCATTGGTTTAATTTTGTGATCTGTGCACAGCACAGCTACATTCACACAGTCAATGGTACACATCATGATTGCCACTTCTTCCAATTCCCAGGAAGGGTGAATATGAGCAATTCTCTGGTGTGCAGGCCCCTAGTCGGACTTGCCACCCTGTAAGAGTGATACCTCATTAAGACATCTTGTCTGAACTATCAGACCATCATGGAGCTGGTGAGCCAGTTGGAGCCGGATCTGTTGTCTGCCACTCGTCATCCTAATGCCATCCCTCCCACAGTACAGGTGTTGTCAGTCCTCCACTTCTTTGCCTCAGGGTCATTCCAGATTACAGTGGGCTTGGCAGCAGGGATGTCACAGCCCATGTTCAGCAAAGTCCTGAGGGGCGTACTATGTGCCCTGCTAAAACATCTGCCCAGCTACATGAGGTTCCCATAACTTGTTGATTTGGTCACTGTCAAAGCTGCTTATTACAAATTGGCACATGTACCTCATGTGATAGGGGCCATTAATGACACCCACACTGCACTGGTGACACCCAGGAGGAGTGAAAAAGTGGATAGGAACTGTAAAATCTTTCCACTAACGTACAGGTGGTGTGTCTCGCTGACCAATATATCGCACAAGTGACTGCAAAGTTCCCTATTTCTGTGCATGACTCATACATTCTGCAGAATAGCACCATCCCACACATGATGGCACCATTTCAGAGGGACCAGGCCTGGTTCATCGGTACATATTATCTGCGCTCACACACTCAATACAATATAAAACACACCCACATCACTCACAAACCCCTACGACCAAAAATTAGAGACGAAGGTCGACAGACAGAGAGCACAGCAATAGACAACCCCACCACACAGAGGCACACAACACCATCACCCATACAACATCCACGCACAAAACACCCCACACCACCACACTCATCAACACATACACCACCCCACACATCACCTACACCACCCCATGTCACGCCAAAGACACCCCAGGTTTTCCGAGGAGGAGCTCAGGGTCATGGTGGAGGAAATCCTACGGGTAGAGCCACAGCTATTTGGAGCACAGGTGCAGCACACCTCCATAGCCAGGAAGATGGAGCTATGGCGAAGAATCGTCGACAGGGTCAACGCTGTGGGACAGCACCCAAGAAATCGGAAGGACATCAGGAAGAGGTGGAACGACCTACGGCGGAAGGTGCGTTCAGTGGTCTCAAGGGCACAACATCGCGATTCAGCGGACTGGCGGCGGAACCCCACCTCCTCCCCCACAACTAACAACATGGGAGGAGCAGGTCTTGACAATCATGCATCCAGAGGGCCTCGGAGGAGTCGGTGGAGGAATGGTCACTGGTAAGTCAAATCTTAACTATCATATCCCCCACCCTACCAGCATGCAATCACACACCCCCACCCTCACCCCCTTCCCTATCACTCCAACTCCTCACTAATGTACTAATAACACAAACCACACATCCCAACACCAAGCCCTGCATGACACAACTAAGCATGGACACCCATCACTAAAGCATGCTCACTGCACATACCCATAACAACCCCCCAACCATCATCATACAAGCCCCCACACAGGAGTGCTTGCACTGGTGTACACGCACACCCACCCATTGCACACCATGACACACACATGCAATAATCATGCTCTTATACCCCTGCATGACCACTACGTAACGTCACCACACAGGAGGGTCCAGACATCTCCACCCCACCCACAGAAGAGGCCCACAGTGACGACAGCAGCTCTGGCCAACTGGAACCAGATGACCAGCCCGGACCATCGTGGGCCGCGGGACAGTCGGTTCCCCTTGCACAGGCACAGCCCAACACTGACCTTCCACCCTATGGTAACACCAGCACATCACCCACCCAGCGGGCCCATACCTCCGTACCCAGGACACGTCAATCAGTGGTGTGTCCACCACTACAGGGAACCCAGGGTAACCCGCCACCCCAACAACAACAGGGACCTGGGGGCAGTGGTAGTGGGCACACGGTCCAGGGGACGGAGGCACAGGAACACAGGGGAACTGGGAGGGCTGCTGTGCGACAGGGGGCAGACAGGCCAAGGGAACCCACTCTCCACGAGGCCCTCTCCTCCATCATGGGAGCATACCACCACTCCCAGGAGACGATGGCTACGGTCCTGGCCAAGTTTCAGTAGACCCAGCGCCTACAGGACGAACAGTATTTGGGGTTCAGGGAGGAGGTCAGAACCATCAGCTCCACCCTGGGCACCATCGTAGGGGTGCTGAAGGACATACAAAAGACCATGAGGGACACCGTGGCACTCCAAGGGGCCCCTGACACTAGCATGGACGATGAACTGCCCACCACCTCCGCTGGCACTAGTGGACAGGACGCCCGGCCACAGGACCACCACACCAGCACCCCACCCCCTGCAGACGGACAACCACCCCGCAAGCGGTCCCTGAGATCCAGGAACAGGACAGAGCAAGATGGCAAGACCCCCGCCAGGAAATGAGACCACCCTGATTGTCCTCCCACTGTCTCACTTTGTTACTCTGTCCAGATTGGAACTGCCCCAGCTCCACTTCCTATGCCAATATGGGCAGTGCACTTGTGTGACTAATAGACTGGACTCTGCCATGGACATTCCTCCACCATCACCCATCACCATTTTGCCACCCCCTCCAATAATTAGCACTTCAATAAACACCCTTGAACCATATAACAACCTGGAGTCAGTCTGTGTTTTTGAAAATGTGTATTAGCAATGACAGTGACAAAATGCGTTTTCAAATGTAATGCCAACATACCTATGTCAAACATCACAAGTCAATGAAGGATGCAAGCAGATGACACACGTTGGTAACCACACCTGTGAAACCGTAATGGAAATGTACAACTCAGTTACCATATATTGATTGAAATCGACAGACAGGATAGAGGTAGAAGTGTGAAAGTGAATGTAATAGTCAAAAAATTGTTCTCACCTGTGTGTCACTGGAAATATTGCTGTATGACTGACTCCCTGTTGTCTATGTCTTCTTCCTCAGCTTCCTCCTCATCACTGTCCACAGGCTCCACAGCTGCCACAACACCGTCATCTGGACCATCCTCCTGCAGAAAAGGTACCTGGCGTCGCAAAGCAAGATTTTGAAGCATCGAGCAGGCGATGATGATCTGGCACACCTTCCTTGGTGAGTAGAATAGGGAACCACCTGTCATATCGAGGCACCTGAACCTGGCCTTCAGGAGGCCGAAGGTGCGTTCGATCACCCTCCAAGTCCGCCCATGGGCCTCATTGTAGCGTTCCTCTGCCCTGGTCCTGGGATTCCTCACTGGGGTCAATAGCCATGACAGGTTGGGGTAACCAGAGTCCCCTAATAGCCACACACGGTGCCTCTGGAGTTGACCCATCACATACGGGATGCTGCTATTCCGCAGGATGTAGGCGTCATGCACTGAGCCAGGGAACATAGCATTTACCTGCGAGATGTACTGGTCTGCCAAACGTACCATCTGTACATTCATGGAATGATAACTCTTCCGGTTCCTGTACACCTGTTCACTCCTGCGTGGGGGGACCAAAGCTACATGGGTGCCATCAATAGCACCTATGATGTTGGAGATATGTCCCAGGACATAGAAGTCACCTTTCACTGTAGCCAAATCCTCCACCTGAGGGAAAACGATGTAGCTCCTTACGTGTTTCAGCAGGGCAGACAACACTCTGGACAACACGTTGGAAAACATAGGCTGCGACATCCCTGATGCCATGGCCACAGTTGTTTGAAATGAGCCACCTGCAAGGAAATGGAGCACTAATAGCACCTGCACTTCAGGGGGTATTCCTGTGGGATGGCGTATTGGTGAGATCAGGTCTGGCTCCAACTGGGTACACAGTTCCTGGATTGTGGCACGGTCGAACCTGTAGGTGATGATCAAATGTCGCTCCTCCATTGTTAACAGGTCCACCAGCGGTCGGTACACCGGAGGATTCCGCCATCTCCTCAAATGTCCCAGCTGACGGTGCCTAAGAAGGACAACAGCGACCACAGAGTCAACAAATTCTCAGGTATGTACCCACAGCTACACAGAACACGACACCAAATACAAAACTCTTCCTGTATGTGTGTTGAGTGTAGGCCTAGGTATGTGTGACGCAGTAGTAAATGAATCCATGTGGGCCCCTGAAATGGCGGCTGCCTGACCTCTAAACTGGGACAATGGGATGTGAGTTAACTGCGCTGGCGTTGTACACCGTCGCGGTAGGCGGTCGTAGACCGCAGCGCAATGCTGCATTGGTTAACATTGGACCCTATGGGTCCCAGGAGTCAATGATGAAGTGCTCCGGCGGTGATGATACGCACCGCCGCGGACGTGACCGCCATTTTCTATCAGTTCAATCACTCGATACCTGATGTTCGACAGGAGAGGACCTACACTGCAAGTGCTGCTGTGACCTCGGTCTGGAAGAGACAATGGCTGCTGCGTCTGGGGAAAGGGCCCCTGCCTTCACTGCTCAGGAGTTGGATAAGCTTGTGGACGGGGTCCTCCCCCAGTACATGCTACTCTACAGTCCTCCAGACCAACAGGTAAGTACACAGGGAGCACGTTGTATGGGCTATGCTGGATGGAGAGGGCTGGATGTCAGTATGAAGGGGGCAGAGTTCTGCGAGCATTAAGGACTGTGAATGCATGTGCCACCTGGCAAGGGTAGGGATGGGGGCCAGTCACTTCGACGGTGCAGTTGGTAATGACTTCTCTTCTTCCCCTGTACATGTCATGTAGGTCAGCGCTGACCAGAAGAAGGACATTTGGCGTGCCATCGCCAAGGACGTCTGGACCCTGGGGGTCCACCAGAGACGGGGCACCCACTGCCGTAAAAGATGGGAGGACGTTCGCCGCTGGAGCAAGAAGACGGCGGAGGCTCAGCTGGGGATGGCCTCCCAACGTGGGAGGGTTGCCCGTCGCACCATAACGCTCCTGATGTTCCCGGATCCTGGCGGTGGCCTACCCTGAGTTGGATGGGCGCTTGAGGGCATCACAGCAGACACAAGGGGGTGAGTACACTCTCATTCTGCGGACTTAGCGTGCAGTGGAGGGGTCTGGGTGGGGGAGGAGGGCTGTGGGTTTCCCTAGGCCAGGGCGAGTTCCGTAGGCTAGGCCCCTTAATAAGGCATTGTCCTGTGGCCCCCCACCCCAACTCTGTAGAGTGCCAAGTACAGGTATACATGCCCCTGTGTCATCTATGTGGACAGATTACAATTATAGCCATGTAGGCCATATCCCAGAAATTGCATCTGTAGAGGCCAAGAGCACGGCGTAGTGCAGGGGGCTGCTGTGTCTGTATTGTCTGCCAATGGTAGCGGTAAGCCATGCACTCAACCTGTCTTTCTTCTGTTTCCCCACCCCTTTTTGTGTTCTCCCTGTTCTTCTGTGCATCAGCATCATCAGGCGGAGGTACAGTGGCACCGGAGCACGAGGGAGCTGCATCCCACATGGCCATGGAGGGCCAAACCACGGACTCCAAATACACCAGTGGGGCGGTGGGCGAGGGGAGCTTCAGCAGATCAGCAACCAGCGACACGGACTCGTCCTCCGATGGGAGATCCCTTGTGGTGACGGGCAACATCTGTGCCCCCCACTTCTACAGGTACAGCCGCCACCCCTCCTACCAGCACTGCCCTCCCAGCAGCCCCTCAGCCTTTGCTCCATGCCCGCTCACCCACGAGGGTGGGCATCACCTTCGCCCCAGGCACCTCAGGCCCTGCCCCAGTCACCCCTGCTGCCCTCAGTGAGGAGGCCATTGACCTCCTCAGGTCACTCACTGTTGGGCAGTCTCCCATTGTGAATGCCATCCAGGGTGTAGAAAGGGAGTTGCAACACAGTAATGCATTCCTGGAGGGCATTCATTCTGGTCAGGCTGCCCTTCATCGAACCCTGCAATCTCTGGCCTCAGCACTGATGGCAGCCATTGTCCCTGTGTCTAGCCTCCCTCCTCCAACTTCCTCCACCCAGACCCAATCCCCTGTACCCCAGCCTATCCCAAGCACACCATCAGACCAGCATGCACACACCTCAACACCCAAAAGTGGCTCTGGAAAACATAGGCACCACACATCCCACAGGCACTCACACAAGCATCACCCACATACAGACACAGCAACATCCACTGCCTCCACTGTGTCCCCCTCCTCGTTGTCTCCCTCCTCCCTCCCTGTGTCGTCTACACTCTCACCTGCATGCACTACATATACAGGCACTAGGACTCGCACCAGAACACCCAGCACCACACCCCGCTCACCTGCACTCACCACCCCCACTACCATTTACACGTCCCCTGTGTCCACTCCCAGTGTGTCTGTGATGCCCCCTCTAAAAGTGCACAAACGCGGGCACCCACACACCCAACATCCATCCAACCCACGACAGCCTCCAGTACATGCACCTGCACCCAAATCACCTAAAGTTACACCTCCTACAACCACCTCCTCTTCCTCCACTCCCAGACCCCCCCCAGCTACCCATCCCAGTGTTAGTCAGAGACTCTTCCTGAGCAACGTTGACCTCTTTCCCACCACCCCCACCCCCCCACCCCTCCAATTCATAGGTTCCGTAGTAGCACCTCAGCCAAAAAAAGTCCGGTACCAGTGGTGCGTGTTAAAGGTGTGTGGAGTGCACCGGCCACCAGGGCAGCCAGTGTGACATGGAGCCAAAGCACTGCCAGTCACCTCCTGTAAAGCTTCTTAAGTTGGAAAGTGGCCGACGGGACAGGGTGAAGACTCCTGCCGGCAAAACAGCTCACAAGGGTCCCGGGGGGGAGTGCAGAGTCAGCTGTGACTCCTCCCAAAGTGGTGAAGGGGCAGAAGAGGTCTCCAAGGTCTGGTAAGAGCAGCACAGCGGAGAAGGCCGCCATCCTCCCCGCCGGCCGGGACGCCACCGCCAGCACTATCGTCACTGGTCCGGAGACCACCGCCAGAGTCAGTGCCCTGGAGGGCAGCAGTATTGTCACTGGTCCGGAGACCACTGCCAGAGTCAGTGCCCTGGAGGGCAGCAGTCTCATCACTGGTCCAGAGACCACCGCCAGAGTCAGTGCCCTGGAGGGCAGCAGTATCGTCACTGGTCCGGAGACCACCGCCAGAGTCAGTGCCCTGGAGGGCAGCAGTATCATCACTGGTCCGGAGACCACCGCCAGCGTCAGTGCCCTGGAGGGCCCCGGCAGCCACAGCCCCGCTGGGCACTGAGGGACCGTCATGCCACACACCACTGCACAGGTCAGAGACAGCATAGTCCAGCACCGCTGAACAGGGCAAAGACTGCCATGGTGAAGACCGCTGAACAGGGCAAAGACCGCCATGGTGAAGACCGCTGAACAGGGCAAAGTCCGCCATGGCAATGCACCGCTGAACAGGTCAGAGACAGCAAAGGCAAGCACCGCTGAACAGGGCAAAAACCGCCATGGTGAAGACCGCTGAACAGGGCAAAGACCGCCATGGCAATGCACCTTTGAACAGGTCAGAGACAGCAAAGGCAAGCATCACTGAACAGGGCAAAGACCGCCATGGTGAAGACCGCTGAACAGGGCAAAGACCGCCAAATCAAGCATCGTTAGCCCATGTGCAGCTGGGACAGTGACGGAACTGGGACCGTCACGGGGAGCGTGATGCACTCTGGGCACCAGTCCCCCTCCAGAACCAGTGGAGACCTGCATCCACTCCGTCTGTCCTGCACAGGATGAAGCACTCTGGGCACCAGTCCCCCTCCAGAACCAGTGGAGACTGTTATCCACTTGAGAGACTGTGGCTTTGCACTCCCCAGGATAAAGCAGTGGGCAAACCACCCACTGAAAAGACTTGTGAGACTGTGGCTTTGCACTCCCCAGGATGGTACAGTGGGCAACCCACCCACTGTAGAGACTTGAGACTGTGGCTTTGCACTCCCCAGGATAAAGCAGTGGGCAAACCACCCACTGAAAAGACTTGTGAGACTGTGGCTTTGCATTCCCCAGGATGGTACAGTGGGCAACCCACCCACTGTAGAGACTTGAGACTATGGCTTTGCACTCCCCAGGATACATGAATGGGCATGGAGCCCCGTCGTGGATCTGGCGTGGTGCAGTCATCTGGCTGAGGTGCCCCCTCCTTCCCTTCCCCCTGAGGTGCCTGTTGTATTTCTATCTGATGCCCCTGCAGTGTTCTCTCTGTTTGTGGACAGGTATCTAGTGTGGGCCTCGCCCATGCATTGTGGGCCCAGAGGTTCACGGACATTGATATGTTCATACCTGCAGTACTAATCGTGATGTATGATTTTTAGAATGTTTATATATATATATATATATATATGTATATCATTGGTTACTGTATTTTGATACATTACAAAGTTTGAACTGATTTCCTTTTGTCTTTGCATTCATCCGGGGGGGTTGTGGGTTGTTACTGTGCTGTTTGAAAATGCATTGGTGTGTGTGTTATAGTGGGTGAGGGTCGGGTTGGGGGTGGGGGTGTTGCGTGTGTGTGTGTCCGTGACTTTTGCCTCCCCCCTCCCCTATGTC
Organism: Pleurodeles waltl; assembly: GCF_031143425.1. Classification (NCBI taxonomy): domain Eukaryota; kingdom Metazoa; phylum Chordata; class Amphibia; order Caudata; family Salamandridae; genus Pleurodeles; species Pleurodeles waltl. Next base: position 1,044,490,646 of record NC_090447.1, on the reverse strand, counting down.
GAAGGTGCAGTACTCACCGTTGTCTTCGGCGCCTACATTGCTGGTGTTCATAGAGGAGCAGGAAGACAAGAGTAGGGAGTATTTGTAGTTCCGGCTCCATGGTGGCCTCCTTCCTCGTGGAGTGTGTAGAGGTGAGCGTTTTCCCTTTGAAATGTCTGTTTCCCCTGTGTTTTTATCCACGGTGAATCCGCCCCGGAAAAGGTGGCGGATTGGCGGGTTGTGATACTGTGGGCGGTAAATTGTCTTCCGCCTGTCTGTTGGTGGTGACCGCCGCGCTGCTTGTCTGTACCCCCGTGGCGGTCGGAGTGTTAAAGTGGCTGTCTATGTTGGCGGTTTCTGCCACGGTCATAATTAAAAAAAATTGTCCGCTGGCCTGTTTGCGGTATTACCGCAGCTTTAACACCGTCCGCAAGGGTTGTAATGACCACCTTTATTTTCCCTCTTTCTTCTTTTCAGTCATTTTACTAGCACCTATAAACCACGCAGTGTATAGTCATCATTGAACAGTGGGAAAAAACAATAATTTAGATTGTAGAAAAAAAAACATATCTCCCTAGTATTTCACTACAAGTAAGTGATACTTTGAATGACACTCACTACAAGGTTTACATTATTTACTTACGCCACAATTAGTACACTAACCGAAATGCTGTTTACTTAAAAGTCATTATTGTAGCTGGTACAAAACTACAAACAAATATAATCAACACTTGAATTTTCCACATTGCTTTCTAGATGCCATCCCTGATAGGCCAAATGATGTCTTAAACAATGATAATTCACATAGTCAGAAGACCATATATTAATTTTTTTCCAGAAATTCTTCAAAAAATATTTCATCGACAGTTCATTTTTGGATATGCTTTTGTTAATGTCACCTACGATAGGCTGAATGATGTCTTAAACAGGGATGATCCACGTAGATAGAAAATAAAATTGTTATTCTATTCCATAAATCCTAACAACATAGCTTATCCACACTTCATTTTTGGATATGGTTTGGTTGACATCACATCTTCTAGGCCGAATGATGTCTTAAATAGAGATGATCTACATAGAGAAATGATGAAATAGTTATTTGTCTCCATAAATCCCATCAACATATTTTATCTACAATTTATTTTGGGATATTGTTTCATTGCCATCACCCCTGATAAGCTGCATGATATCTTAAAGAGTGATGGTCCATCTGGAGAGAAAACAGTATCTTTGTTTTTTACCAGAAACCTTTTAACACTTTCCATCCACAGTTCATTTTTAACATGTTTTTGATGACGTTACCCCTGATAGGTTGAATGGCATATCAAGCAGTATTAATCACCATACACAAAAGACTGGATCTTATATTTTGTTCCTCAAATCCTTCTTAGAACTTTGGCTGAAGAAATAATAGGTAAGCATTAAGAAGTTTGAAAGGTAGTGTTTGTTTAAATTGTATGTTGCTGTCATTGCACTCTGTCCATCCAGTTTGAGTCTTTAAATATACCGTATAATGTCCAGGTGTAATATTAAGGACTTTATGGAAGATGATAGCCAAAGTACCATATGTTCTCCCAGAAACAGATATTTGTCCCACATTAAAGGTTGTAATCTTGGTGTCCAAATGAGATCTATCTGCTCGGCATTATTGAAACATTGCTATAATGTATTCACCACAAATGCATTATCAACTACAGCCCCAACATGTTTTTTTTTTGTTTGAGTACTTCCCGTCACCTTGTGTACTTCTTAATATGTTTAATAAGATTCTGAATTACCCTGGCACAAAACATTCTAACTTTAATTTCTTTTGATCTGTTGCAGTCTTCTGTTTAACCTATCTGGCTTCTCAATGATTTATTACTATTTATCTGACATGATTTTTGTCCTTTCATGGTAGGTTTCAAACTTTCCTTTTTATTTACATCATTTTGTATACTTTACAGTTTCCCATATATAGCTTTAAAAAATGTTCTGCTTCTCCTACCAGCAGCTCTTTACTCTGTAACCACATTGTCCTCACATTGTGCCTTTTGTTTCTCTGTTGCAAGTACATAGTAAACTTTTTTTGGCATCCTGAATATGCCTTCTTAGTAAACATAATTATCTGAAACACAAAAAATTATTTCAACATACTTACAGTTACATTATACATTGCTCAATTATATATTGTTATAAAATACTTTTAATACAATCAGCCATATAACATTATTGTAGGCCCTATCCATCTATTTTTTTTTATTATTTGCCTCACTGTCTCACAGTATCTATCCGTGTCTACCTGGAAATCTTTTTTTATGTGTCAGTGTGTATTTGTGGATATTAGTATATATCTGATCAACTGGCCACTGTAGACATGTGTGTTCCTTATAGTATTGGTGAATATATCAGTGTGTACCTGGGTGTCTAAGCATATGCATCAGTGTGTACTTGGGTCGTGCAGTCTATACATTACTGCATCATAAAGAATACACTTCTATGTATGATTCTCTACCTAAATACATAAGTGCACAAGTATATGTGTCTGTGTCTTACTATATTTATCAGTTCATTCTTGTCCATCTCATTGTAAACATCAATGTGTAAGCTTGTGTTTGTCGAGACGTATCAGTATATGTCTTGGTTTCTTGGCATAAGTATCATAGTGTGCCTGGGAATGTTACTATATATGCAACTGTATACTTGGATGTATTAGTCTATCCATAATTGTGAATCTGGCTGTTATATCAATTGTACATCTATATGCCTAAGTATACTCTGTAATTTCCTAAATATCTGTTTCACTTGATATGTCACTCTTAGTATTCATATAACACAGGGCTTGTGACATAAACTGTAGGTGGCACACTGCACATACAATTCAAAATATGGAACTTCATCTGTGGAACTGATTAGCTACAATTTCAAACTATGGGGCTTATTTACAAGCCCCATGGCATAGGGCAGTGCAGGCAGTGCAGTAAGTGTCTTGCTGCGCCACCAGGAAAGAGCAGAAATGCACTGTTTCTATAAGACACACTACATTTCTGTCCTCTTCCACTGGCTCGCACACAAATTGCTGCCTTGCGCCCACACAGACACCCTTGAACCACGTTGCAGGGCTCCATGCATTGTAGGGAAGAGTCTTTTTGTGCAGGAACTTATTTCTACCAGTTGCATCTCTTCCACATCACCTATGAGGTGGCGTAGGAATCTGATGCGGAAATGTGTCAGATTCCTTAGTGTTCCATGGTTGTTAGATGGGAACAGCCACAGCAATAGCCATGTAACGCCCCTCATCATGCGTGAAAGGGGCCCATATTTAAAAGACCATGAAAAGCCATGCAGGGTGGCTTTGTACAGCCTTGTAAATATGGACTGGCAAACTTCTCCACCAGAGCGTCAGAAAAAGTGATGGTCAGGTGGTGCAGTGTGCTGAAAGGGACTCATAAATATGGCCTGTTATTTCTTATTTTATAAACAAATACCAGTGTCCCTATAACTAATATATATTCTACTTTAGACATATCCTTCCTCTAAGAAACAAAGAACTGTATGGTTTTCTAAGTGGTTAGAAATACCACCTCATCTTGCAAGTTAGAGTGTACATATAAAGTCCACAGTACTTAGCAAAATACATGGTTTTCAAATCTGTACTGTTAATCTTTTTCTAAAATGGTAAATACATTACTACATATATGAATAAAAGTATCAATACCTCTCTGGCTCTAGCTGAGTTAATTTAAATGTATGTATATCATATACTCATTTATCATTCATCACTCTTATTTACAAACACAGTTTGCTTTGAAACTGATACTCTAATTCACATACCTGTTAATAGCTTTCACTGATAGATAAAATACTATCTCAATATCACTTTGACTCCTTTATTCATATAACAATGAAATCTCAGAATAAGAAGGATACACTACTCTTACAAAAAGGAACCAGTAAGGGCAACCTGTTCACCATTGCTCTCAGTGATAATGTCCTAGTTATCAAATCACAAATTGTGTTTCATGTTTTATTTATCTTATCCAACATCTGAATGATTAGTGGCTATTATCTCGTTCTTGTATTTTTAGAAAAAAGCCCAATTTCCTACTGTGTGCTGCCAGAGTTGCAACTCCATCGGGGTGCTCATCACGCCCCCCCTCATGTAAATCTAGACAGGGGCTTGAAAATATATTTATCATTTTATTTTCCTAATGTTTCATGTACAATTATAATTAAAAGATGATAGTGATTTAGAAAAATAATTGATCAACTTCCTTCTGTAGCAAAACCTCTCTTATTTAGAGATTGTAAGTTTGCTTTAAAAGCTCCCCTTCCACCTACACTCTTTCCCCTCATCTGCCACAGGAACCTCCTCTAGAACACACTACATTACTAGTAGTTCAAATGCTCACAGTGTTATTTCTAAGCAAAAGACAAGCTTTAATGTGTTCTGCAACAGGTGTGGTTGACTATTACAGAATGTAAGCATATCCAAAATGGTTTAACTTTTTTTTAATTAAAAATATGAACCAATCACAGATTGCCTGACTTAATATGTTTAATCATAACTTTCTTTTTAATCTAACAATGGATTTACAATATCCAATAAAATGTGTGTGTTTTTTTTTAATCCAGTGGATGAATGGGAGTCCGGCTGGATCTGTGAGTGGGTGTGTGAGTGTCTGAGTCGGTCTGTGAGTAGGTGTGTGAGTGTGAGTGGATCTGTAAGTGGATGTATGAGTTTCTAAGTGTGCCTGTGAGTGGGTGCATGATTGTCTGAGTGGGTCTGTAAGTATGTGCTTAAGTGTCTGAGTGGGTCTGTGAGTGGGTGCATTAATGCATTTGTGGGCCTGTGTGGGTACATGAGTGACTGAGTAGTTCTGTGAGGGACTGCATGAATATATGACTGGGTCTCTGAGAAAGTGCATGAGTGTCTGAGTGGGAGTGGCAGTAGGTGCAAGAGTGTCTGAATGGGTCTGTGACTGAGTACATGAGCCTCGGAGTGGGTCTATGAGTGGCTGCATGAGCGCCTAACAGTGTATGTGAGTGGCAGCATGAGTGTCTGATGGGTTTATAAATGGGTGCCCGAGTGTATAAATGGGTCTAATAATTCAATTCAATTTCAATTTTATTTTTATTTATGATTTGGAACTCAACTGAGGTCCACATAAAAAGGGGAACAACAAAAGAGAAAAAGAAAAAAAGAGGAAGAAATAATTTATATTAAAGCCAAACAAAAAATCTAAATTTACCCTTTACATCTAGCTGAAAACCATATAAAAGTTTATAGTATAAATAAGCCAAGAATCAAAATTACTATTTATACTTTACAACCAATCAGGTACAAAACATTAAAATTAAAAGTTATATACAATAAAATATTACATCAAAATCCTACGTCATGGGTACCGACTTTGTATATACACACTCAATGAAACTCCAATTCAAAAGAGGTAAGAATACCGGACTGTCGGAGGACAGAACCGCGTTAACCATAGTATTGGTGGTATATACCTGTGCAAAAACAGCATTTTCACAATCCAATCTTGCGCTCTATCAAAAGGGGCCTGCTTTCTTCAGTTCCACATATTAAATCATAGTAATATTATTATTATTATTATTATGAACAAGTTAAAAACAGTGATCCTATTAATTTATTTAACCAAGCCACCTGACTAGCCCTGTTACACAAATTTCTTAAAATAAGTTTGAAATACATTTGAAAAAATTAAATATTTTAAAACAGAATCTTTCATTCGGAGGATCATACAGGTCTTGGAAAAACTCAGACACGGACAACAGAGAGAGATGAAGACAAATTGGTTTTAACCATTTACGCCGAAAAGGGGCAAGAGAAGGGCAAGCAAACAATACATGACGTAAGTCTTGAGATTCTGCCTGACAAAAGGTACACTCCTTTGCGGTACCATACCATTTTGCTAGTAAGGTGTTCAAAGGGAGCAATCCCTGTCGAAGCAGCGACCAAAAGCGCCTAACGCTACGAGGGATGTTCCAAATGAGATACGGTTGTGATTTTTTTATTACTAGAGTGTTAACTATGTTCGCAAAGGAGCTTCTTTTTTTACAGCTCTCCAAGTCTTGGCGGAAGCTCAGGGTCCACAAAGCGTTCTTCAAAATCGCCCTCAAGTGCAATGGGGAATATTCTAAGACTTGGCTACTATCTAGCTCCAATCTTTCCAGAGCAATGGAAAAATTCTTACAAAAGGCGAATTTAGCCTTACTGTTATCTAAAAAGAGCTCTTTCTTTAAAAGTGATCTTATAGTGTTTTCTTCGCTCTTTAAAATTGAGGAGGCCAAACGTATAACCCCCGCTAATCCTTGAGCATACGTGCTTCTAAGCCCCATTTCCAGCCTCTGAGCCGCCACTGAGGCTGCTGTGTTAACAGATAATAATTTTATGCGAATTTTACCTTCTACTTGATTTAGGAACCCCCATATAACAGGGATGCAGGAATTTTAACTCGATACGCTGATGGAAGGAAAGGAAATGCCTTCTCCCTGTGGCTGTATATAGAGCCCCCAAACCTCTTGCCTGATGTTCAGCCTTTGCTTTATTAGAGGTGCTGTGGGCAACATCGCAGAGGTTCCGCTCACGATTTTCCCTAAGAAGGGATAAGATTTACCGATTTCAAGATTTTGATTGCCCAATATCCAACGATAATTGGGGAAGGTAGTCTTTTTTTTCCCAAGAGACAGAGAAACTTACTTTTGGATACATTGATCTTCAGATAATGAGAGTCAGAGTATTTTGACAAACGCTGCAAGCGATTCTAGGGGCCTTTAGGAGTTAGATCAAAAATTAAGATGTTGTCAGCGTATAACAGGCAGCAAATTGGGCGCCCACCCACTAGCGGGGGAAAACCATTACCCTTAGACAAAAAGGAGGGGAGATCTGAGATGTAAAGGGAAAAAAGCAGGGAGCCAGTAGACAGCCCTGTTTTAACCTGTTAGATGTAAAAATCTTATGGGATAAACCTCTATCACCCCCAAGGAGGATTCTACACCAGGTATTGGAGGGGAAAGCTATTATTAACTCCAGGAGGGGTAAAGGTATCCCCAAGCTGCATAACTTAGACCATAGAAGATTTCTATCTACTTTATCGAAGGCCGTGGAGAAGTCTATGAAGGCGGCATAAACAACCCCACCTCTTAGTTTAACATATTTTTCCGTAATAGTTTGAAGCACCATGATGTTATCTATGGTACTATGTTTGCGCCTGAATTCAGATTGTTCCAAGGGAATGATGTTATTCTTCTCTGCCCAAGACATCAGTCTAGAGAGCAGACATTTGGTGAACATTTTTCCCACAGCATCGAGGAGGGCGATCTGACGATAATTACCAGGACAGGATCGGTCGCCATTTTATATAAGGGTACAATTATGCTACCAACCCACGAGGGAGGAATACATCTACAGAGGAAACATCTGCTAAAGACCACGTATAAAATCTTAGACCAAGAGCTCCTATCCTGTTTTATAACTAATAAAGGAAGTTTGTCTGGCCCCATTGCAGCGGAAGAACGCATCTCACCAATAGCACAGTCGATCTCTTTTATTGAAGGGGGAAAGAGAGTGAGAATTCCTGGAATTTCTGGGAGCCGGAAGGGTGCAACCCCATTGGAGGCATACAGGGAGGAGATGGATTCTGACCAATGGGCTTCGGTGATTGCAGCAGGGGTGGGACGGATTCTTGACCCACAACCTTCACCCACTAATGCCCAAAAACACCTTGCCTGGCCCTTTGTAGCAGCTTCCCAGAGCTGGATCCAGAGCCTGTCCCCCGCTTCTTTTGCAAGACGAATCTTCAGCCGCTTCTTTCTCCTTTTTAATATGACAACCCTGATTTTCCTTTCCTCAGAGAAAACTAAATACTGGGCCCTGACCAAGTTATTTATTTCTCTATTTAAGTCAAGCAATACGTGGGGGATTGTTTTCTGGGGTACTTTATGCACCCCCAACAAGTTGTTAGCCACCAATTGCTTCAGGAGATCAGAAACGTTTAGCAACTCAATTCCTTCCCAATTAATAAGATTAGCAACCACGGGAGCTAAAATTGTGGAAACACCAGCAATCCTCTTAAAATTCCACTGGGTCCTCCCAGTCTTATTAGAAAAACTCTGGGTAAACCCACCAGATATCCAAGAGTCTAATGACAATATGGAAGTTTCTAAGGTGATAAAAAGCAAATTATGATCGCTATAAGGGGTACTTATTATCCTAAGATCTTCCAATAGACCGAATGAGGAGTAACCCAGTACTAAATAGTCTAAAATGGCCACTCCCCCTGGAGAAATATTCGTAAAAGAGTCAGGGGAATCCGAGTAGACATGCCATTAGCAATAATACAGTTGTTTTTTTTAGAAGACTAAGGAGAAGTTTACCCCTTTTGTTTGTTTTAATTAGAGGGGGAAAAATACAGGGGGTCATTACAACATTGGTGGTAAAAGCCGCTTACCGCCATACAGAAGACCGCCAATACACCGCCGCGGCAGCGGAATTCCGCCACAGCTATTATGACCCACATCTCGAAATCTGCCGAAATACAGACACCCACACAAGTCCGCCACACCAAAGGTCAGTGATAAACTGGCGAAAACAAATCCTCCACCGCCACGCCAACAGAAACACGCCCATGCTATCACGACCCATGAATCCACGCGGCGGTCTTTCAAACGCGGTATTCCATTGGTGGTACACACCGCCGCGCTCAAAATACACACACATCTCCAAAACACCGCCACATTGGACAATTCGAAATACACACACCAGATACACATACAAACACCACTCCCACGCACCCAACACAATATAAAACACACACCCACATCACCCACAAACCCCTACCACCAGAAATTTTGAGGAAGCCGAGAGACAGAGAACACAGCAATTGAGAACCCCACCACACAGAGGCACACAACACCATCACTCATACAACAGTCCATGCACAAAACACCACACACTACTACACATCTCCACACACATCAAGACATACACCACCCCACACATCACCCACACCACCCCATGTCACGCCAAAAACACCCCAGGTTTTTCAAGGAGGAGCTCAGGGTCACGGGTAGAGCCACAGCTATTTGGCTCACAGGTGCAGCACACCTCCATATCCAGGAAGATGGAGCTATAGCGCAGAATCGTGGACAGGGTCAACGCTGTGGGACAGCATCCAAGAAATCGGGAGGACATCAGGAAGAGGTGGAACGACCTACGGGGGAAGGTGCGTTCTGTGGTCTCCAGGCACAACATCACGGTACAGCGGACTGACAGCGGACCCCCACCTCCTCCCCCACAACTAACAACATGGGAGGAGCAAGTCTTGACAATCATGCATCCAGAGGGCCTGGGAGGAGTTGGTGGAGGAATGGACACTGGTAAGTCAAATCTTAACTATCATATCCCCCACCCTACCTGCATGCTATCACACCCCCCCACCCTCACCCCCTCCCCTATCACTCCAACTCCTCACTAATGTACTAATAACACAAACCACCCATCCCAACACCAAGCCCTGCATGACACAACTAAGCATGGTAACCCCTCACTAAAGCACGCTCACTGCACATACCCATAACAACCCCCTAACCATCATCACACAAACCACCACACAGGAATGCTTGCACTGGGGTACACGCACACCCACCCATTGCACACCATGACACACATACATGCAATAATCATTCTTTTATACCCCTGCAGGACCACTACGGAACGTCACCACAAAGGAGGGTCCAGACATCTCCACTCCACACACAGAAGAGGCCCACAGTGATGACAGCAGCTCTGGTCAACTGGATCCAGATGACCAGCCCGGACCATCGTGGGCCTCGGGACAGTCGGTTCCCCTCGCACAGGCACAGCCCAACACTGACCTTCCACCCTCTGGTAACAGCAGCACAGCACACACCCAGCGGGCCCATACCTCCGTACCCAGGACACGTCAATCAGCGGTGTGTCCACCACTACCGGGAACCCAGGATAACCCACCACCCCAACAACAACAGGGACCTGGGGGCAGTGGTAGTGGGCACACAGTCCAGGGGACGGAGGCACAGGAACACAGGGGAACTGGGAGGGCTGCTGTGCGACAGGGGGCAGACAGGCCAAGGGAACCCACTCTCCACGAGGCCCTCTCCTCCATCATGGGAGCATACCACCACTCCAAGGAGACGATGGCAACGGTCGTGGCCAAGTTTCAGGAGACCCAGCGCATGCAGGAGGAGCAGTATTTGGGGTTCAGGGAGGAGCTCAGAATCATCAGCTCCTCCCTGGGCACCATCGTAGGGGTGCTGAAGGACATACAAAAGAACATGAGGGACACCTTGGCACTCCAAGGGGTCCCTGACACTAGCATGGACGATGAACTGCCCACCACCTCCGCCGGCGCTAGTGGACAGGAGGCACCGCCACAGGACCACCACACCAGCACCCCACCCCCTGCAGACGGAGAACCACCCCACAAGCGGTCCCTGAGATCCAGGAACAGAACAGGGCAAGATGGCAAGACCCCACCAGGAAATGAGACCACCCTGATTGTCCTCCCACTGTCCCACTTTGTTACCCTGTCCAGGTTGGAACTGCCCCAGCTCCACTCCCTATGCCCATATGGGCAAAGCACCTGTGAGACGAATAGACTGGACTCTGCCATGGACATTCCTCCACCATCCCCCATCACCATTTTACAACCCCCCTCCATTTTTGAGCACTTAAATAAACACCCTTGAAGCACAAAACAATCTGGAGTCAGTCTGTGATTTGGTAAATTTGTATTATCAATGACAGTGTCAAAATGTAATGCCAACATACCTATGTCACACATCACAAGTCCATGAAGGATGCAAGCAGATGACACGTTGGTAACCACACCTGTGAAACCGTAATGGAAAGGTATAACTCAGTTACCAAATACTGCTACTAAATGACAGACAGGATAGAGGTAGAAGAGTGAAAGTGAATGTAATAGTAAAAAAAAAATGTTCTCACCTGTGCATCACTGGAAATATTGCTGTATGACTGACTCCCTGTTGTCTATGTCTTCTTCCTCAGCTTCCTCCTCATCACTGTCCACAGGCTCCACAGCTGCCACAACACTGCCATCTGGACCATCCTCCTGCAGAAAAGGCACCTGGCGTCGCAAAGCAAGATTGTGAAGCATCGAGCAGGCGATGATGATCTGGCACACCTTCTTTGGTGAGTAGAACAGGGAACCACCTGTCATATGGAGGCACCTGAACCTGGCCTTCAAGAGGCCGAAGGTGTGTTCGATCACCCTCCTAGTACGCCCATGGGCCTCATTGTAGTGTTCCTCTGCCCTGGGATTCCTCACTGGGGTCAATAGCCAGGACAGGTTGGGGTAACCAGAGTCCCCTAATAGCCACACCTGGTGCCTCTGGAGTTGACCCATCACATACGGGATACTGCTATTCCGCAGGATGTAGGCGTCATGCACTGAGCCAGGGAACATAGCATTTACCTGGGAGATGTACTGGTCTGCCAAACATACCATATGTACATTCATCGAATGATAACTCTTCCGGTTCCTGTACACCTGTTCACTCCTGTGGGGGGGGGGGGGGGGGGGTGGGGGGGGGCATGGGGGGACCAGAGCTACATGTGTCCCATCAATGGCACCTATGATATTGGGGATATGTCCAAGGGCATAGAAGTCACCTTTAACTGTAGGCAAATCCTCCACCTGAGGGAAAACGATTTAGCTCCTTACGTGTTTCAGCAGAGCAGACAACACTCTGGACAATACGTTGGAAAACATAGGCTGGGGCATCCCTGATGCCATGGCCACTGTTGTCTGAAAAGACCCACTTGCAAGGAAATGGAGCACTGATAGCACCTGCACTTGAGGGGGGAATCCGGTGGGATGGCGGATTGGTGAGATCAGGTCTGGCTCCAACTGGGTACACAGTTCCTGGATTGTGGCACAGTCAAACCTGTAGGTGATGATCAAATGTCGCTCCTCCATTGTCAACAGGTCCACCAGCGATCGGTACACCGGAGGATTCCGCCATCTCCTCACATGTCCCAGCTGACGGTGCCTAGGAAGGACAACAGCGACCACAGAGTCAACAAATTCCCAGGTATGTACCCACAGCTACACAGAACACGACACCAAATACAAAACTCTTCCTGTATGTGTGTCGAGCGTAGGCCTAGGTATGTGTGACGCAGTAGTAAATGAAGCCATGTGGGCCCCTGAAATGCCGGCTGCCTGACCTCTAAACTGAGACAATGGGATGTGAGGTATCTGCGCTGGCGTTGTACACCATCGCGGTAGGCGGTCGTAGACCGCGGCGCAATGCTGCATTGGTTAACATTGGACCCTATGTGTCCCAGGAGCCAATGATGAAGTGCGCCGGCGGTGATGAGACACACCGCCGCAGACGTCACCGCTGCGGACGTGACTGCCATTTTCTGTCTGTTAAATCACTAGATACCTGATCTACGACAGAAGAGGATCTACACTGCAAGTGCTGCTGTGACCTCGGTCTGGAAGAGACAATGGCTGCTGCGTCTGGGGAAAAGGCCCCTGCCTTCACTGCTCAGGAGTTGGAGAAGCTCGTGGACGGGGTCCTCCCCCAGTACACACTACTCTACGGTCCTCCAGACCAACAGGTAAGTACACAGGGAGCACGTTGTATGGGCTATGCCTGGGTGGAGAGGGCTGGATGTCAGTAGGTAGGGGGCAGAGGTCAGGGAACATGAAGGACTGTGAATGCATGTGCCACATGGCAAGGGTAGGGATGGGGGCCACCCACTTCGACGGTGCTGTTGTTAATGACTTCTCTTCTTCCCCTGTACATGTCATGTAGGTCAGCGCCCACCAGAAGAAGGACATTTGGCGTGCCATCGCCAAGGACGTCCGGACCCTGGTTGTCCACCAGAGACGGGGTACACACTGCCAGAAAAGATGGGAGGACATTCACCGCTGCAGCAAGAAGACGGCGGAGGCTCAGCTGGGGATGGCCTCCCAACGTGGGAGGGGTGCCCGTCGAACCTTGACTCCCCTGATGTTCAGGATCCTGGCGGTGGCCTACCCTGAGTTGGATGGGCGCTTGAGGGCATCATAGCAGACACAAGGGGGTGAGTACAACATCATTCAGCGGACTTTGCGCGCAGTGGAGGGGTCTGGGTGGGGGAGGAGGTCTGTGAGTTTCCCTAGGCCAGGGCGAGTTCCGTAGGCTAGGCCCCTCTGCAATGCAGGCCGTGTCACTCCACCCCACCTCTGTAGAGTGCCAAGTACAAGTATACATGCCCCTGTGTCATCTATGTGTGCAGAAGACCACCATAGCCATGTAGGGCAGATCTGAGGAATTGCATCTGTAGAGGCCAAGAGCACGGCGTAGTGCAGGGGACTGCTGTGTCTGTCTTGTCCACCAACGGTAGCGGTAATCCATGCACTCAACCTGCCTTTCTTCTGTCGTCCCCCCCCTTTTTGTGCTCTCCCTGTTCTTGTGTGCATCACATCATCAGGCGGAGGTACAGTGGCACCGGAGCACGAGGGAGCTGCATCCCACATGGCCATGGAGGGCCACACCACAGACTCTGAATTTACCAGTGGGACGGAGGGCGAGCGGAGCTTCACGTCGGTCACCGGATCACCAAACAGTGACACGGACTCGTCCGCCGATGGGAGCTCCCTTGTGGTGGTGGCACCATCTGTGCCCCCCACTTCTACAGGTACAGCCGCCACCCCCCCTACCAGCACCGCCCTCCCAGCAGCCCCTCAGCCTTCGCTCCGTGCCCGCTCACCCAGGAGGGTGGGCATCACCTTCGCCCCAGGCACCTCAGGCCCTGCCGCAGTCACCCCTTCTGCCCTCAGTGAGGAGGCCATTGACCTCCTCAGGTCACTCACTGTTGGGCAATCTACCATTGTGAATGCCATCCAGGGTGTAGAAAGGGAGTTGCAACACGGTAATGCATTCCTGGAGGGCATTCATTCTGGTCAGGCTGCCCTTCATCGAACCCTGCAATCTCTGGCCTCAGCACTGATGGCAGCCATTGTCCCGGTGTCTAGCCTCCCCCCTCCAACTTCCTCCACCCAGACCCAATCCCCTGTAGCCCAGCCTATCCCAAGCACACCATCAGACAGGCATGCACACACCCCAACACACCAAAGTAGCTCTGGCAAACAAAGGCATCACACATCCCACAGGCACTCACACAAGCATCACCCACATACAGACAACGCAACATCCACTGCCTCCACTGTATCCCCCTCCTCGTCGTCTCCCTCCTCCCTCCTAGTCTCGTCTACACTATCACCTGCATGCACTACATCTACAGGCACTAGGACTCCCACCAGAACACCCAGCACCACACCCTGCTCACCTGCACTCACCACCCCCACTACCATTTACACGTCCCCTGTGTCCACTCCCAGTGTGTCTGTGACGCTCCTTCCCAAAGTACACAAACGCGGGCACCCACACACCCAACATCCATCCACCTCACGACAGCCTCCAGTACCTGCACCTGCACCCAAATCACCTAAAGTTACACCTCCTACAACCACCTCCTCTTCCTCCACTCCCAGGCCCCCTCCAGCTACCCATCCCAGTCTTCCTCAGCAACTCTTCCTCAGCAACGTTGACCTCTTTGCCACCACCCCAACCCCTCCAATTCATAGGTCCTGTAGTAGCACCTCAGCCAACAAAAGTCCAGTACCAGTGGTGCGTGTTCAAGGTGTGTGGAGTGCACCGGCCACCAGGGCAGCCAGTGTGACACGGAGCCAAAGAACTGCCAGTCCACCCCCTGTAAAGCACCTTAAGTTGGAAAGTGGCCGACGGGTCAGGGTGAAGACTCCTGGCGGCAAAACTGCTCACAAGGGTCCCAGGGGGAGTGTCGAGTCAGCTGTGACTCCTCCAAAGGTGGTGAAGGGCCAGAAGAAGTCTGCACAGCCTGGGAAGAGCAGCACGGCGGTGAAGGGCACCATCCTCCCAGGCGGCCGGGACGCCACCGCCAGCACTGTCGTCACAGGTCCGGAGACCACCGCCAGAGTCAGTGCCCAAGAGGGCAGCAGTATCGTCACTAGTCAGGAGACCACCGCCTGAGTAAGTGCCCAGGAGGGCAGCAGTATTGTCACTGGTCCAGAGACCACTGCCAGAGTCAGTGCCCTGGAGGGCACCAGTATCGTCACTGGTCCGGAGACCACCGCCAGAGTCCGTGCCCTGGAGGGCACCAGTATCGTCACTGGTCCGGAGACCACCGCCAGAGTCAGTGCCCAGGAGGGCACCAGTATCATCACTGCTCCGGAGACCACCGCCAGAGTCAGTGCCCAGGAGGGCAGCACAATCATCACTGGTCCGGAGAGCACCGCCAGCGTCAGTGCCCTGGAGGGCCCCGGCAGCCACACCTCCGCTGGGCAATGAGGGACCGTCATGCCACACACCAATGCACAGGTCAGAAAAGTCAAGCACCCCTGAACAGGACACAGACCGCCATGGTGAAGACCGCTGAACAGGGCAAAGCACCGCTGAACAGGTCAGAAACTGCAAAGTCAAGCACTGCTGAACAGGGCACAGACCGCCATGGCAAAGCACCGCTGAACAGGGAAAAGACTGCCATGGTGAAGACCGCTGAACAGGGCAAAGCACCGCTGAACAGGTCAGAAACTGCAAAGTCAAGCACCGCTGAACAGGGCACAGACCAACATGGCAAAGCACCGCTGAACAGGGAAAAGACCGCCATGGTGAAGACCGCTGAACAGGGCAAAGCACCGCTGAACAGGTCAGAAACTGCAAAGTCAAGCACCACTGAACAGGGCACAGACCGCCATGGCAAAGCACCGCTGAACAGGGAAAAGACCGCCATGGTGAAGACCACGGCAAAGACCGACATGGCAAAGCACCGCTGAATAGGGAAAAGATCACCAAATCAAGCATTGTTAGCCCATGTGCAGCTGGAACAGTGACGGAACAGGAACTGTCTCGGGGAGCCTGATGCAGTCTGGCCACCAGTCCCCCTCCAGAACCAGTGGAGACTATTATCCACTTGAGAGACTGTGGCTTTGCACTCCCCAGGATGGTACAGTGGGCAAGCCACCCACTGTAGAGACTTGAGAGACTGTGGATTTGCACTCCCCAGGATGGTACAGTGGGCAACCCACCCACTGTAGAGACTTGAGAGACTGTGGCTTTGCACTCCCCAGGATGGTACAGTGGGCAACCCACCCACTATAGAGACTTGAGAGACTGTGGCTTTGCACTCCCCAGGATACATCAATGGGCATGGAGCCCCGTCGTGGATCTGGTGTGGTGCTGTAATCCGGCTGAGGTGCCACCCCTTCCCTTCCCCCTGAGGTGCCTGTTGTATTTCTATCTGATGCCCCTGCAGTGTTCTCTCTGTTTGTGGACAGGTATCTAGTGTGGGCCTCGCCCATGCATTTTGGGCCCAGTGGTGCACGGACATTGATATGTGCATACCTGCACTACTAATCGTAATGTATCAATTCTGGAATGTGTATATATATCTGTATATATTAGCTTACTGTATTTTTATGCATTACAATGTTTGAACTGATTTCCTTTTGTCTTTGCATTCTTCCGGGGGGGGGGTTGGGGGTTGTTACTGTGCTGTTTGGACATGCATTGGTGTGTGTGTTGTAGTAGGTGAGGGTGGGGTTGGGGTTGGGGGTGGGGGTGTTGTGTGTGTGTGTCCATGACTTTTGCCTCCCCCCTCCCCTATGTCATAGGTGCAGTACTCACCGTTGTCTTCGGCGCCTACGTAGATGGTGATCGTAGAAGAGCAGAAAGACAAGCGCTGGGAGTATTTGTAGTTCGGGCTCCATGGTGGCCTCCTTCCTCGTGGAGTGTGTTCAGGTGAGCGTTTTTCCATTGCAAAAGCGGTTTCCGCCGTGTTTTTATCCACGGTGAATCCGCCCCGGAAAAGGTGGCGGATTGGCGGGTTGTGATACTGTGGGCGGTACATTGTCTTCCGCCTGTCTGTTGGCGGTGACCGGCGTGCTGCTTGTCTGTACCACCGTGGTGGTCGGAGTGTTAAAGTGGCTGTCTATGTTGGCGGTTTCCGCCACAGTCATAATTCCCTTTTTTTTTTCGCCGGCCTGTTTGCGGTATTACCGCGGCTTTAACACCATCCGCCAGGGTTGTAATGACCCCCACAGTCTGGGATACACAGCGCTGTTTCTCTCTCTACTTTGTGCATTTGACATAGGGCAAAGTTGGAAAATTTGCAATTTAGATCTCCCATTAGTGCTATCAGAGGAGGGAACTCTGTATCTAAGGCATCCCCTATAAAGGCAAATACCCTTTCTAACAGAGAATCGTACGCGGCCTCAGGGGGCACATACGCATTAATTAATAACAAAGAGGTAGGACCTCGCGAGGTATTATGCAATCGAATTGTGAGAGCCATGAAGAGGTTGCGGAGGTCTTTACCCCAGGAATAATCCCATTTGAGGGTGTTGGACAGTAAACAAGCTACCCCCCCTTTAGCATGTCCCCTTCAAGACGAAGAGGCCTTACAATCAACTACAAAATAATTATCCCACAGCAAGTCTGTGTCTGACCAAGTCTCCTGAAGACAAATTAAATCTGGTTTGAGTGTGCTGAGGTAAGATAGTTTTTCCCTACTAAATTTTACCCCGGATGCTTTCCAGGAAATTATTTTTAAACCTCTATTAGGAAGAAGGCTGGAGTAAGTCCCTGGGCCCCCGATCTTGCCCAAGGGCTCCCGGGAGCCAACCTCAATCTTCCAGGGCAGAGGTGGCTAGAAGATTCAGAGCGTGTCGTGTCTCCCGCAGTAACACCCGCCTATCCTTCCCTGTTAAGGGCAATTTGAGAGCCTGTAGATCTACTCTATGTCTATAAATTGTAAAATCAATGTCTTTAAAGTGGGCCGGGGGATGGGGCCTCTCGGAGCTTTTAGTCACAAACCTTTCCCCTCCACAAGCAGTGTGGGAAAAGAATGGAAACACATCAATCCCCTGACACTGCAGAGAGTCAGCATGAGAGAGGACCAGGTTCGCTGTGTGCAATGAGCAGAAGGCGACCCTAGCCCTGAGACCACCGCCGACCATCCTTAGGGAGACAAGATCAATATCTTTGCTGGAGATGTGATTCAAAAAACCATATTCCGAAAAGCATCTTAACAAGGTGGACCTATTTAAAATTAAATCGGGATCAAAAATGGGTAAAAAGTCAATAATCTGAGAATCCGAGGTACAACCTGTTGAAGGAGCTCTTCCCTGGACAACAAGATAGAGGATTCGATGGAAATGGTCTTCCCTTTGGGGGGCAAAAATGGGGAGGCGGTTGGATTCAAGGCTGGGATAGTAGGAAGGTCGGTTAAGTGCATGCTTTCATGACCCCTATTGGTAAAATTAGGCCTACATGGAGAGAGCATACTAGTCTGCATCGCGTATGGCTCTATATGAATTTGAGGAGAAATTGTTCCATCAGTTATCACTTCGGGAAACAGTACTTTCCTTCTTTTGTTTCTGCTGATTCGTCGATTTGGTTTCTTCAATCTCTTAGGTTTTTTCCCACCTTTAGCGAAAGTTCTCCTCTTAGAATCTTCTACCGAGGATAACAACGGGGGGGAAATCATGGGCCCTTTTTTTTGGTTGACTGCTCTTTCAAAGATGGGGAACACCTTTTTAGGGGGCTGGAGGCTTTGTGCCAGGGGATTGCCCCTCAGAGTGAGAGAGTAAAAACGAAATCGAATTAAGTCCACAGGACTATCAGGTAGTGACTTTACATCACTAGAACAGAAGCTTTGGGAGCTTCCCGCTTGAGTACCCACATCCTTACACAAGTGCACATTTTGGGGTGCCCTGGGGGAAGTCCTGGACGCCTTCTGATCAACAAGAGATTTTAAAATCAAGAGATACAGCATCCTTTTTATCTTTAGTCATCTCCACAAAAATTGCTGTTATGGAGTCAAGGATACAGTCTGAGCCCACTATGAATTTCTCCAAAAGCTTTAAAATGGAAGCAAGGAGAGTTTCCAGATTGAACAAAGAAGCTGAGAGCCTGACCTCAGATTCCAAAGGTGGAATGGGCTGGATTCCACTGACATCTAGGGCCGGCGACGCAGACAAATGAGATTGAATATATAATGAATCTTGTGACGACAGAGTACTATTAAACAGCTCCAAACCCAATGGAGTCGAAAGGCCCTTGGACCTAGGGATCACAGACGGAGGCGAAGTATCTTTTGCTTGGGGGCCATATCTCTGGAATAAAACTGGGTCCAAGTCTGGCAGTGTAAAGTCACAGGGTCGATAGCAGTTGATGCTGTAGGAATAATAGCAGCACTATCCAGAGAGTTTTTCGGATCCAGGTCAGCTTGAAGAGGAGAGCTGACTGGCCAGGCAGGTGAAGAGGAGGGACAATGCAATGGCCCCAGCTCGCTCCAAGCGGGCCAAACAGACACAACAGACTCGGCAAGGGGGGTTATAGGGCCCAATTCCAAGACCCTGGTTCCTTTTTCCTGGCTTGCTTCTGCCTGGAATGGCTCACTTAAGAGCTCCCATGGAGACGCCATAGGTGACTCTAAATCCAGGGGTGCAATGGAGATGACTTCGCTTTTTGTTTCCTGTGATGAGGAGTTCTCTTTCTTCGACAATGATCCGCAAGAGAGGGTGCGGGGAGAATAACACTTCAATGAGGCGCAGGGGGGAGGGTGCGCGGCTAGCTGCCGCGTCGGAAAGGCTACCAAGTCCCCAGGCCCACACAATGCAGACCCGGAGTGCTGTCCCAACGGAGTCCCAGTCTGCTTCCCAATAATGGGGGCGTGAGCAGGCGTGCCGTTGTGGGAGTCTAAATACCAAAGGAATAAGTCCTCCTTCTAGAAATACAGGGGTGCAGGGCTCTCCCTCGCCCCCTCAAGCTGCATCCAATCAGGCCTCCTCAGTGGCAAGCAGACAAACTAACAAACGAGCAAAGCCACGGGGAGAGCCGCTCACCTGGGCTGGCAGATAGGCAGGCACGATGCCCTACTTGCGGAGAGACTAGAAGACCGATGTATTCCTGCAAGGACAACGCAGGATGTGCTGAACGATGCACCTCCCAGCCGGCTCTCGTCCTTGCTTGCACTCCTCTCCTCTCCTCTCCTCTCCTCTCCTCTCCTCTCCAGCCGTGCCCTGCTCAGCTGCAAGCCACCCGGTACACTCACGTCCGGCATCCGAAGTCAGCAGTCATCTGCTATTCAGTGCTAAAATGCACAGGCTCTCTCCCTTAAAGCATGGTAACATTGGTTCATATCCAATTGGCATATTTGATCTACTTGTAAGTCCCTAGTAAAGTGCACTACATGTGCACATGTGCCCAGGGCCTAAAGACTGAATGCTGCCATTGCACATAAGTAGCCCCTTAACCATGTCTCAGGGCTGCCATTGTAAGGCCTGCGTATGAAGTTTCTGTGCGCCAAGCCTTAACCTCCCTTTTTTCTACATATACGTCACCCTTAAGGTAGGCCCTAGGTAACACATACGGCAGGGTGCTATGTAGGTTAAAAGGCAGGACATATACCTATTTGTTTTAAAAGTCAAATAGTGGAAAACTCCTAAATTAATTTTCCACTTTTGTGAGGCCTGCTACTTTCATAGACTAACATTAGGGCTATCCCCAAATACTGTTGGAGTGGTAGATTCTGATCAGAAAGGGGTGAACAGGTCATGTATAATCTGGCCAAAATGGTAATGCAAAATCCTGCTTATTGATGAGGTTGGATTTTATATAACTTTTTTATAAATCCCACTTTAGAAAGTGAGCATTTCTCTGCACTTGAAATCCATCTGTGTCTTACAGCCTGTCACTTCAGAAAAAGGGGGACAGGGAGATTAACCATCCAGTGTACAGCCTCCCAACATAACCTGTATAAATTGTAAAGTACACTGTTCCCAAAGGAGACAAAATACAAGCAAGACACAGGGGGACTCTATTATCAGGAGCAAAGAGAGCCCTCACACATCCATTAGGATGTCAAGCTTCATCTCTGGGCAAGCTCCTAGTCAGACCGGTGCTGCAATGTCTGATGGGCACCCCTTGGAAAAGGGGGGCTCTTAACTGTAAAAATAGCTCCAAACCCAAACCATCATATTTTAATGAATCTGAGACAGGTTTAGACTATGATTAAAAATAACGAAAGTGCTTATAGAGATAATGCTCAAATGCACTCTCACTTAATGTGATAACGGGGAGAAAGACGCTGTTCTCACTCCTCTACTCATAGATCAACATGTTTCGCGTCTTAATGGCCACAGAAGATCCAGTGATGCTTCATCAGGACCAAAAAAAAAATTGATAAATGCAACCTCTCCTATAGATACTCTGTAAGCCCTAGCCGGGTTCAGGTAAGGGAACAAATTATGGTCGCTTACTCATGTCCACTGCACGTCTGGTCAGTCTATTAAAAAAAAGGATGCCCTGTGAAATGTAAGCAAGAGCAGTAATATATATGCTATGTACAAAAATACTTCTTGGTACATGTATAGCATTGTGATAAGGTGCTCATAAGCAATCTGTGCAAAATGGTGAAAAAAGAGGTATGATCTTACCATCCCAATTAGAGATTATGGTGCCCTAGGAATACACAGGCCCATTACCAGGTACGCTGTTCTGAACAAAACATAAAATACAGAGAAAATGGTTGAAAGGTAATAGCAGAGATATCAGGCAGTCATATAGCTTTGATGCCCACAGTTAAAAACCACTGGAGAAGTATTGGTATGTATTTAGACTAGAAGCATTGGCCACCGTCTAACGGGTCTGGATGTTGGTCTTAAGCTAGATCAATACGTCGTGGTATAGCACCATCATCGCCTAAGTAATCACAAACATACACCACTCTTGGTGAGTACTACACACAAGAAGGTCATATCACCCATCTAGCTAACGGGTGCAAAAAACTATAATAGCTTCCTCTATGCAGCGTCAAAAATAAAGAAAGGGGGAAGCAGGTGACAGCGGATGATAGCAGATCACTTCTCAGCCTGTACACACAGTATGTCCAAAGCATAACTATCAACCGCCCGTTATGGCAACACCGCGGTAACAAGCCGGTTACCGGTGTAAAAACAAATCAATTCAAAAGCACTTACGTTGTGGCACTCCTGATAATGTACGAAGACCTACCCCGACACCGTGTTCCTGCAATTAGCAGAAGGACGGTGGAATGTGGGAAACACAACGTGTACGTAATGATGAATTGGATCCTAGTTGAATTCCGTGGAAACAAAAGACAGATGTCCAGCGCTCTTACAGAGGTCATGAACACAGACAGGGGACTGGTAAGTCCTCACTTTAGAGAAAAAAAGACACAAAAATACGGGTGGAAAGCTAAACTTTCCTAAGAATGATAAGTAGGTATATATACACATGAAAAAAGTAGAGGTGTACAATTGGACACCAAACTGTAAGCCCTGTTGATATGTCAAAGTCTGAAAAATCATAAAGGACAAAATCTGCCTTATAAAGTGATAAAAGGAAATCTATGGTAATCACCAAAGAGGGGGGACTCGGAACTGATCAAAGGGAGAGGCTAGTCCAGAGGATGTCATCATAGAGTCCTGTTACATATGTGTTCAATTTAAAAACCCAATGTTGTTCAATCCTAAATAGCGATCTAGAGTAATTGTTTGAACAACTAGGGGCTTCGAGCACCACACACCAAAGATCATCAGGGCTGTGTCTTACTTCTGAGAAATGTACACTCTGTTTAGTTGTGGCCCGAGCACACAGTATGTTACTACAATGCTCATCAAGAGATGTTGAATTCAGAGCGCAAGAGGAGTGATCTCCAGATGATTTGTCACCAGCAGTGGGGGATGTCACCCCTGGAATTGTGCCCAATGCTAAACCAGGGAGCAGTGTCTCTAGTCATGGCCTGACTGCAGAGGAAAAGAGGGAGGAGAGAGAATTACAACTGCAATTGGCAAGGTTAAACATGAAGGTGTCGAAGTAAGCCTCAGCAAGGCCTACTAGTGCAAGGGGTTCTCCCTTCTCTGTACAAAGTCCTCAGACCATATAGGAAGAAGTTGGCACAGAAACTGAAATAAAATACACCGTTTATTAAACCTCATGAGGTGGTACTACAGTTCAAACAGCACTCTTCGGTAATGTTTGAAGTGGCACACTGAACTAAGAGAGCATGGTCCTTTTATACCCACGCAGGGGCTAAAAGAAGGTGGTACAATTATAGAAGCAAGACTTACATACATTTAAGGTCATAGGGAAATGCACAGTCGACAGATAGGAGGGGCTAACAGTTTTCAAGGACTAGTTGACACATTACTGTCTGTTACTGATTACTAACAGCTGCAGATCTTACTGAGCATGTGCGAAAGTGGGAGATGCTAAATATAACTTGTCACTAGACAGATTTTCAAGAGTAGTTAACAGAAAGGTAGGACTGAGCACATGGCGAGCACATGGCAGAGAAAATGGCTGCCATGAATACAAAATGGAGTCTGCGAAATGTTCACAATAGTTGCTAAATACAAGATGTCTTCTGCTAATGCTTAATCTAATCGCTATTAAATTACAACAAAGGTAGAGAGAGGAAGACTGAGTGGGAAGCCAAACAAGCTGAGGCTGCAGCAGAGTAATCCTTGGCTGAAAAGAAACTACTTCTGGCTCATGAACTGAGTCTAAAGGAGCTAGACCTCAAGTATAGGCAGTCTGAGTCCAGTAGTGATGGTGGCAGAATACATACAGGAGCTGCTGTGTACAAAACGATTTGTATGCCCAAAGATGTGGTGCCAAGTTATGCAGTGGGAAATGACATTGAGAAATGGTTTGATGCGTGTGAAGTTGCACAAGTGGCCCATGGGGTTTCTGAAGATCAATGGGGGCGGGTCTGTGGAAACATGTTCCAATCATTGGGAGGGACACACTCCTCACATTAGCACCAGAGGACCATAACACATACCAACTTATGAAAGCCATTTTAATTGCCAAGTTTGGGCTGACCCCTGACAGATACCATTAGAGGTTCCGGATACAGTACCAAACTCTCCACATAAACCTGGGTAGCCAATAAGGCACTGAATGGATGCGTGCAGTGTATTAAAAGGAAATGATTATGTGGGGTTGTATAATTTCATCTTGAGAGCGTACATGCGCAGTATTTGCATTACAGAGTTAGGCTCGCACTTAATTGACAGTTAGCTGACTGATCCTTGGAAGCTTGCTGAGGTGGTCGACCTCTGGGCTAGCACCAGAGTGTCCAAAAATGTATCTGGGGGCACACCCACAAAAGTCATCAGGGTTCCCATCAGAAGAAAGTAGGGGGAGTTCTCAAAAGTCCCCCAAAATAATTCCTAGGGGGGTGATGGTAACCAGTCACAACCTGATTCTGAAAAGAAGCTGGGGGTTCTTTGACAAGAAGAAAGGGAGATTTGTATTCCCATTCTTAGAGTGCACCAAGTATGGTCATTACAAGGGCAACTCCAAGTGTCCAAAGAGGGCACGGCCCTCCACTGGAGGGCAGACACCTGGGTTGGCAAGCGGGGCGCTCGGGGAGGAGGTAGACCCAGATAGCTTTGAGGAGCAGATAGAGATAATCCTAGTGTCCCTGGGAAATGAGGAAATGGTGCCAAAAGCCCACATGCCTGCAAATACTTCTACGTATAGGCAGTAGGTCACCATTAATGGGCAAATGGGGGAGGCTCTGTGTGACACAGGAGCTAGCATGACTACTGTCAGGGGTCAGCTGGTGCCAGCAGAGCAGGTTAGCCCCAATACATTCCACCAGGTCATAGTTGCTGACAATCGTGAGAGTCACCTACTAGTGGCTCTGGTTCCCTTTGAGTTGGGGGGGGTCTCTGGTACTCTGAAAGCAGCTGTGAGTCCTGCCATGCCTGCAGATTGTCTGTTCGGCAACAACCTTGAGCACATTACCTGGAAGGAAGTAGAGCTCAGGTCTCACCTGGAGATGGTAGGTTTGTCTGAGTGGGTCTGTATGACCACAAGGTCCATGGAAGCCCGGAAAGGGAGTCAAGGGCATCTGGAGCCTGCAACAATGGCTGAGACAGCTGAAAAGGAGAGGGACAAGGGGCGAAGGTAAACTGGTCCCAGAAGTTTCCGCTGTGGTTGATGGGGTTCCTGAGGAGGAGGCCCTTGAGCCAACTAGGGAGGACATTGCTGCCCTGGGTAACCTTGTTGAGCTTACTGGCTGGCAAGGTGAGGGTGGGACACCAGAGAGGAGTTTTGCAAAGCGCAGTAGGAATGCCCCACTCTTGAGGATCTGAGGTGACAGGCTGCAGCCAAACTAGCAGGTGAAGCCTCTGGCAATCATCATATCTATTGGGAGAATGATCTCCACTTCAGTGAGCCTAAGATACTAGAAGCTGGGGCAGCACATGTGCTGGTGATCCCCGAGTGCTACCGGGCCTTCCTACTGGGTCTGGCTCACAACATCCCCCTGGTGGGATATTTGGGGCAAGACAAAACCTTTGCTAGGTTTGTCACCCACTACTATTGGCCATGAATGCGGGTGGCCTCAGATGCTTTCTATAGGTCCTGCCCAACTTTTCAGGCTAGTGGGAAAACAGGGAAAAGGCTCAAGGATCCCCCGATCCAACTCCCCATCATTGGCAACCCCCTTTGAAAGGGTGGGTATTGACGTCATTGGTCCCTTGGACCCCAAAACTGCCCTAGGCAACCGGTTTATCCTGGTTTTGGTGGATCATGCTACCCGCTACCCAGAGGCGATCCCTCTGAGGACAGTGACTGCAGTGGTGGTGACCAGAACTCTAATGGGGATATTTACCCACGTGGGACCCCCAAAGGCACAAACTTCATGTCTGCGTACATGAAGTCCATGTGGGATGCGTGTGGTTGAACTACCAGTTCACCACCCCGTACCATCCTCAATCCAGTAGTCTTGTGGAAAGGTTCAACAAGACCTTGAAAGGCATGATCACAAACCTACCTGAGGACATGAGGCATAAGTGGGACGTCCTCTTGCCATGCCTATGAAAGAATTGCCGCATCCCTGAACCGGAATGACACAGTCCAGCTCCCCGAGTGGAGATCATAGTAGTGCCTGCATTGGAACTGGGACTTCGATGCACAGCCATACCGGATCGATGCATTGGCAAGCCAGAACAACGCAGCCCTACTTCCTGCATGAGGAATCAAAGCAGTGCCGGTTGTACGACTGAACCTTCGATGCATCGCCTACGGGATCAATGCAGCACCTGTAACTTTGTCCCGCAAGCACAGGATTTCCACGCATCGGCCATGGGTGTCAAAAGACCTTGCATCGCAGTGAGGATCCAAGACTGCATGAAGGAAATTGATGCAAAGCCCTTGCAGCGTGGAAAGAATCAACGCATGGTCTGTGTCTCTTAGAAAATCCAATGCCCACCTTCCTTTTTCCATGCATCTTCTCCTCTGCGGTCTTCGTGCATGTCATTTTGACGAATACCAGGTACTTTGTGCCCACAAGAGGCATATGTTGATTTTTAAAGACTTAAGACTCTTCTTATCATTGCAAAAGTGATATTTAAAATTATGCTTATCAACTCTTGACTGTTTTGACCATAATTTACTCAGATAAATATCTTATATTTTTCTAAACCTATGTGGTGTATTTTTGTGATGTATTCACGTGATATTGCATGATTTATTGAACAAATCCTTTACACATTGCCTTCTAAGCTAAGCCTGCCTGCTCAGTGCCAAGCTACAGAGGGTGGGCAAAGGATAATTTGGATTGTGTGTGACTTACCCTGACTAGGATTGTGGTCCCTACTTGGACCAGGGTGTATACCTCTGCCAACTAGAGATCCCATTTCTAACAGGTTAGAAAGGGCCTTTTAGAGCCTGTGCCTCGACTGCTGCGGTCAACTTAGGTGCTTCGCAGTTCCACTTTACACTGAGGGTGGGTGGTCTAGTTGTTCTGGGGACTCCCAGTTAATGTACCCTGGGACAGTCAACGGCATTTAAATCAGTCGGCCACGAATGTGCAGCTGATGCGCCACTGGCGTGCCGAAGGAATACCTAAGGGGAGCCCGTCTGCGGCCATCCTTGCCAGGCTGGGTTTGGGGGCTGGGGAAGCTGCCTGTTTTAGCCCAGGGGAGACTCTTTTACACTACTCCCTAGGTGAAGTCTGAAGGAAGAGGGTTTGCTACCCCTGGTCAGTTGGGGAGGCTGGAGGTGTGGAAACTGGCCCTGGTTGCAGGGGGATCCCAGCCCTGAAGGACCACGACCTCTCTCAGTCAACACCATCTGAGTAAATAAGATAGGAGACAGAGGGGGTGAGGCAGTTACTTTGAGCAAGTATAGATGTGAGCTGATTTACGCTCATTTTCTCATCAAACACAGTGTCGAAATCTGTGAGACCATAACAGCTATGGAAATAGATTGTTGATTTGTAACTGAGACATGGTCCAGGGAAGACTCCAATCCTGATTTTGTTACAGCCACTCGTTTAGTATTTGAGTCCTCCAGGATGGAAAGGGTTCAGCCAGAAGGAAGGTGCTGTGGCAGTGATCAAGAGAAGTAAATTTAAATGCACACTAGACCACTCAACATGAGTTTGAACATATGTGAAGATGCTCTTTTTAAACTTTGACATACTACCTGGTTGGAGGGCCTTTTGATTTACTACCCTACAGGTCCTAAAAAAACGCTTTCTTCAGAATTGGCACCTAGCAGTTGAATCTCTGATTACTTCAAACAAATGAATTTTGCTAGGAGATTTTATTTTTCATTTGGAGGACAAGTTGGACAACAATACAAATACCCTTCTTAAATTGTATGACCAATTTTGACTGTAGTTTAGGAGTCAAGCCTGTCATCCACACTGCTAGTCACACATTGGATGGGATTTTCTTCTGGGATTGGGATTTCACTTTTACTGGTAGACAATTACTTGACTGGATAGATCATAGTCTATTATCCTTTCAGGTTGGACAATGGAGCGGAATAGAGCATAGAGCTTTGACATCTAAGAAGGTCAGAAATTGGGGGACAAGCCTTCAATCTTGCTCTTGAAAGACAATGGGTGCTGGAAGGAGGGTGGCACGGCTCACTGGTGGAGAATATATGACTAATAGGACAGGGTGGGATTGGAAGATATTGTCTTTAATAGAGAAGGTAGATCGGCTGGTAGTAGGAAACGTTCAGCCCCATGGTATACAAAGGAGCTTAAGGAGCTTTAAAGATCGTATAGACGCCAGGAATGAAAATGGAAATTGGATCAAGATTTAGCAGAGAGAGACAAGGTTAGAGTACTTCTAAGCAATTAAATACAGACCATCAGAGATGACAGAGTAGTCTTCTTTTCACAAAAGAATAAGGTGGTAGTTAATGCCCCAAAATAACTTTTTAAAGTGGCACAAGCCCTGGCATCTCCCTCTATTTCTCAAGATTTAGAGAACTCCCAAGTTTTCAGTGATAAGGTTGCAGGGTTTTCTTAAAAATAAAATCATGCAGGTTCATTGTGATTTTTCTCAGCATTCCTTGGATCTCAATAATGAAGTTTCTTTGGCAGATGGAGGAGTGGATAGTGAGCCGTCATTAGCTAGGCTCACTCCACTTTCAGTTGATAGGATCAAGTCTCTTCTTACGGGATCACTTTCAGCTCTCCGGATGATCCCTGTCCACCTAAGGTTTTACGATTGGCCCTGGATCTTATTTCCAAGGTCCTCAAAGTTACCTTTGCAGAGATGTTGGAGTTGTGGGTATTTCCCACAACCTGGAAAGAGGCGGTCGTTATACTGCTGAAAAACAAATCTGGGGATGATCCTGGCAATTTGACAAATGTACGCCCATTTTCTCTCCTGCCTGCTTCAGCTAAGATTCTAGAAAAGCACCATAATTATGCATTTGCTAACTATCTTCTTGAGAATGGTTGTCTGGATCCATCCCAACATGGGTTCTGACAGTTCCACAGCACAGAGTTAACCCTAATTGCCACTTCTGATTCAATATGCAGACAAGTGGACCAGGGGTTTTACTTTTGGATCTGTAGGCGGAATTTGACACCATCTCCCCTCAGCTGATGGTGCAGCTGTTACAAAAGGCAGGGGTGAGAAAGGCTGCACTAGGTATATTGAAGTCTTTTTTGAGTGAGAGATCTATTACAGTTAGCTGTGGGGACTACAGAGCTGCCCCTTTTCAGCTTCCTTGTGGTGTTCTTCAAGGGTCATCCCTCAATCCAATCCTTTTCAATCTGTATGTGGCACCCTCAGTGAAATTGGTTCTTTCACATGGTTTAATGGTCTCTTTGTATATGTATGATACCAGCTCATTGTGTCCGTCATTAAGGACTGGGAACAGGTTGCGGAGCGGTTCGACAATTGCACAAGGGAAGTCAATTGGTGGATGGGCCAGAACTGGCTGAAAAGACTGAGACCCTGGTATTTGGAGCAGATAGGCCTATTTGAGTTAATCGTTGGTTGCCGTAATTCTGTGGGGATCTACCATCCCCCATAACAGCAGCCAAAAACGTAGGCATCATGGTTGACAATTCCTTGACTTTCTATCTTGAGGTCAAATTAACTATAAGTGCTTGTTTCTGGATGAATATTACTTTAAAGAAAGTTTTAGCATTCCTTACCAAAGAGCTTAGAACTCCAGTGGTCCTTGCTCTTATCATATCTAGACTGGACGACTGCAATGCATTACTTTTGAATATAAATACATTTTCTCAGCATAAGGTTCAGCTTATACAGAATGCTGCAGGTCGTCTAGTATTAGGAATACCAAGGTCTACTTCCATTAGTAAGAGACTTAGACAGCTACATAGGCTCCCTCTTAGAAGGAGTATTATTTCCAAAGCTCTCTCTCTTACCCATAAGGACCTTCATGCCCAAGGATCTGGATACTTCCAATCCACAAATAAGTGGTACACTCCAATCTGCCTTTTAAGATCAGTGGGCCTTTGAAGGTCTTAGTCCCCCACTGAAAGAATGCTAGATGGGGAGACATGGCTTTTCAGTTGCAGCAGCAAGGCTCTCAAATTATCTTCCAGTACGTATTAGGAGGCTGGTGTTTTATATCTTTTTGTAAGCATCTTAAAACCTAGCTTTTCTCCCAGTAAATTATGATCATGGCCGTTCTGTTCTGCTTATCTCACTTTCAGTGCTTCAATGCTTATGGCCAGAACGCGCTTTACAAATACTTGAAAGAACTCTAACTACAACTGCTGAATTTCTATGGTTTTGTACAAGTAAATTCAGAACCTATTTATAACATCCCTGTAACCTTTGTTTTTTCAGTGAATTTCATTTTTTTTTAACATATAGTAATTTTCATGACTATACGTTCATCCAACCACCGCTGGTATTTAGCGATAGGGCCTGACCTGTAGCCAGGCCATAAGGCCAACCCCCTATAATCACCCAACCATGTACCATGCACAGCCTTCGTCTGTGTGCAGTAGAGGTTTCCGGCAAGGGTTGGCCTGCAGCCACTCCCTGCTGCCAATCCCTTTAGAGAGGGGTGAGAGTGGCTAACAGAGTGTCTGTCTGGGTGTGAGAGTCAGTGATTTAGTGGATACTTCAGTAAGGGCGCATGTCTGTGAGTGGGTGCATGGAGGTGTCAGTGGGTCTGTCAGTGGGTGTGTGACAGTCTGAGTTAGTGTGTAACTGTCTGAGTGGGTCTGTGAGTGGTTGGGTTAGAGCCTGAGTGGGTCTGTGAGTGAGTGCGTGAGCAAGTGGTTCTGTGAGTGTGAGAAATAGATTGAAAGAGAGACAGAGAGAGAAAGAAAGAAAGTGAGAGGGAGAGAGAGATAGAGAGTTTCTTAGGCTTTGATGTCTGACATACATAGATTGAGATATTAGTTTACAATTTCAAATAAAAAAATGTATCTGTCATTTAAAAAATATATAATACTTTGTACTTTATTAATAAAACAAAGAGGGAAATGAGTCTAGCTGTACTGAAACCATCAATCTTCAGTGTGAAGGGCTATCTGGGACTGCGAGGGAAGGGCTCTCCTGCAGTCTCTACTTTTGTATTTATTTATTTTTTACAGGTTCTCTGGTACTGTGGTTACCTTGCTTCAGCAAGAATGGAGCTGCTTTAACAGCAGCTCCATGCTAGCTGAAGCATTTCATCTCTCTTCCCTGCATGCCCCCATGGAGGCAGAAACCTCTAGGCACCAGGGATAAAAAAAAATTTTTTATTTTTTTTTAGAGATGGGGAGCAACCCCTTAGGCAAGGGTCGCTCCAATTGGGGGGGGAAATATTTTTAGGCCATTTCTGCCCCCCTTTAGTGCAGATCAGCCTATTTTTATTAGGTCAATCTCCGCCCAAGGGAGGCAGAAACCACTAGACACCAGGGATCTTTATTTTTTTGTGTAAATTTTACGCAAGAGGAGTGACCCCATACACAAGGGTCACTCCCCTGGGAGGCAAATATTTCTATTAGGCTGATCTGCCCCCGGGGGGGCAGAAACCACGTAGGCACCAGAAATTGGTGTGTGTGTGTATGTGTGTTTTGTTTTGGGGGCAGCCTCTTGGGCAAGGGTCCCTTCCCATGGGGGCACATTACTTTTGGCCATATCTGCCCCCCTTGGTGGCAGATTGGCCTATTTGTGGAAGGCCCATCTGCCCCCACCTACATTTTGGCCATGAGAGCTTGTCTAACTCACAAAATCGTCCCACTTGTATGGTGAGGTATGCACTTTTTGGACTTTGGGATGCTGCCATGTAGAAAAATCCACAAGACATAAACAAATCTGAAAACTAAACATCTGGGTAAGTCCAGTGTGGTGTGCTTCACATGCACCTGCACCATTTTCTTACCCAAAATGCCCTGCAAACCTCCAACTTTACTGAAAATCACACATTTGTTCCACATTTTTGTGATGGAACCTTCCGGAATCTGCAGGAATCCACAAAATTCCTACAACCCAGCATTGCCACATCTATACTAATAAAAAATCTGCCCCATTTCCCAGCCTAAACATGTTTTTTTTCAAACTGCCCTTTTGGACCCACTTTGGTTCCCCCTCATTTTTGCGTTTTTGCCTCTTCCCTGTAATAAGAACTTGGCCAACCTACACAAGTGATGTATCATTTATACCGGGAGACTGGGAGGAATGTTGAGTGGTAGGAAATCTGTGCCAGTGCAATAATTCCACATAGAAATGTGCGGAAAATGACATTGTTTAGCTAAATTTGAGGTTTGCTGTGGATTCTGGGTAAGAAAACACTAAGGGATTCAAGGAAGTCACACCTCCCTGGATTCCATCGGGTGTCTTGTTTTCAGAAATGTTTGGGTTTGGTAGATTACCCTAGATGGCTGCTGATTTCAGGATCAAAGACACAGGTGCCCCCCCCAGCAACAACACGTAGTTTTGTATTTGATGTTTATGATGTGTCCATGTTGGGTTTGGGGCATTTCCTGTAGCTGGCACTAGGCCTACCCACAAAAGTAAGGTACCATTTTTATTGGGTACCTTGGGGGATAGCTGGATGGAAGGACATTTGTGGCTCCTCTCAGATTCCATAAATTTCTGTCACCCAAATGTGGGGAACATTTTTTTTTTGGGCCAAATTCTAAGGTTTGCAAAGGATTCTGGGTAACAGAACATGGTGAGAGCCCCACAAGTAATCCTATCTTAGATTCTCCTAGGTGTCTAGTTTAAAGAAATGCACAGGTTTGGTAGGTTTCCCTATGTGCCGGCTGAGCTAGAGGCCAAAATCCACAGCTAGGTACTTTGCTAAAAACACATCAGATTTCAATGGAAAAATGTGATCTGTCCATGTTGTGTTTCCTGTCGCAGGCACTAGGCCTACCCACAAAAGTGAGGTACCATTTATATCAGGAGACTTGGGAGAAAACAGAATAGTAGAACAAATATTATTGACCCTTGTCTTTCTCAACTTTTTTTCCTTCCAAATGTAGCACAGGGTGTAAAAAGGACGTCTATTTGAGAAATGCCCTGTAATTCTCATGCTAACATAGGGTCCCCGGAATTCAGAGATGTGCAAATAACCACTGCTTCTCAACACCTTATCTTGAGCCCATTTTGTAAATACAATGGTTTCCTTGATACCTATTTTTCACTCTTTATATTTCAGCAAATTAAATGCTGTATACTCGGTCATGGCAAGGCGCAGCTCATTTATTGGCTCTGGGTACCTAGGGATCTTGATGAACCTACAAGCCCTATATATCCCTGTAACCACAAGAGTCCAGCAGATGTAACGATATATTGCATTGAACAGTTACAGAGTAAAATGTGGAGAAAATGGCTGTTTGTTCACCTCAATTTCAATATTTTCTTATTTCAGCTGTTATTTTCTGTATGAACACCTTGTAGGATCTACACAAAGACCCCTTGGTGAGTTCAGAAGTTTTTCTTCTTTTCAGAAATGTTTAGCTTTCCAGTATCCAGCATTGGTTTTATACCTATTTCTGTCACTAACTGGAAGGAAGCTAAAAGCACAGAAAATTGTGAAAAGGGGGTATATCCCAGTAAAATGCCACAAATGTGTTTAAGAATGTGGTTTTCTAATTCAAGTCTTCCTGTTTCTGAAATCTGGGAAGATGGTGATTTTAGCACCGCAAATCCTTTGTTGATGCCATTTTCAGAGAAAAACGACAAGCCTTCTTCTGCAGCCCTTTCTTCCCATTTTTGTTAAAAAAAAATGAACTTTCCCCTGTATTTTGGCTAATTTCTTGGTATCCTTCAGGGAAAAAAAGACGTAAATTTGGTGTGGGTAGCCTATGTGGCCAAAACGTTATGAGGACCTAAGTGTGAACTGCCCCCAAATAGCCAAAAGAAAGGCCTGGAACTTGTGGGGAAAAGGCCTGGCAGAAAAAGGGTCAAAGATTAAAAGTAATTCTAGCACTTAGAAGCAAATAACACTAAGAGGGTTAAAAAAGGACACACTGGGCAGGGACAGAGTCCAGAGTTAAGCCCATCCACAATGTTACACTGATACACTTACTTTCAGAAGTGTTTCTTGATATAGGAGTGTGGTCGACAGTACCAGCCAAGGGTTCAGAGGCTCTGAATTGCCTCTTGGGGTCTAGGACTACTGCAATTACAATGCAATTCTTAAACTAATGGAGCGGTTTGCAACAGTTGCTCCAAATGTCTCCAAACATCTGGATCTTCTTCTTCCAGAGGTCCTTTTTGGGTCCTTCGAGTGTCCACAACTTGTTCCAAGGTTCCAGAAGCTCTGTGCTGCTCCTTGAGGGTTGGGACTACAATTCCCAGAATGCACCTGGTCAGAATCCTCAAAGGGCCACTGAACGTCAGCTGTGTTCTTCTTGCAGGACTTGATGCAGGCTGCTTTGTACCTGTAGCTTACCGGAACTCTACTCCTGGAGTTGCAGAAGCAAGGCAAAGTCCTTTTCATGTTGAAGCCCAAAGTGTGCAGCTGGTGCAGTCCTTGTGGGTGCACTGCCCAGGGTCTAACAGGGCAGTCCTTCTTCTCCAGTATCTTCTTCCAGCAGGGATCTCAGGTGCGGGTGCAGCTCTGCCATATTTATTCTTGCTCCTGGGATGGAAAGTGGCTGGGGCAACTGTCCAATCACAGGCAGGCCACCACCTTCTTGCATGTCCATTTCTTGTGAAGTGTGGCAAAAATTAATCCCAGGGAGCAACATTCTTTAAAAATCTACAAGGGCAGAATCTGAATTTTAAACATTTGGTTTGGCTAAGTCTACCACTGGTGTGGCTAAATTCCCTTAAAACAGCCCTCTTCATCCCTCTCCTAATCTAATCTGGGGGAACCTGGCTGTCTGGGTTTGCAGGAAATGGGAGAGGTCCTGATCTGCTCCAAATGCCCTTCCCTCATTGAAGACCCGTTCAGCTGTTATCCACCCATCCTGTTTCACAACCTACTGAAGCAGATTTCCTCCCCAAGGCAGTTATTTTGTCATCAGCCCTGCCACGTCAAACCTCATCAAGGTAGCCTGTCCAGGCTGCCAGAGGCTGGCCAATAAGAGAAGGGCACTACAAAGCTGAAGTTAGCAACTTTCAGGTACAGTTCTAAACCTCTTTCCCTGAACAAGTTATGTTAAATTCAACAAGGGAAAGTTTTTATATTTATTATAACAATAGGTTTAGTACCAAGCTTGACTTATCTAGCTCCTTTGAGACTTTATTAATGAAAAGTAAGTCTCCCTCTTTTAGCCTAGTGAGCCTAATCAATACAATGAGGGAAACGCAAATTTGGGTACATTTCCTCACCAGGGCTTATAAAACATCTTTTATAAGGTCCCTGCTTATACTTATACTGCACCCAACCCAGGGAGCACTTAGGGCACACCTTAGGGGTGACACATATGTAAGAATAAGGTAGATCAAGACTTTGGAAGTACTTTTAATTTCAAAGTCAAATTTGCATGTAACCTTAATTTAAAAGCAGCCAGCAAAGACAGGCCTACCTTTAAATTGACAATGGGCACCTCAGCAGTGCACATATGGGCACACTACCTATGCTGGGGTCTCTAAACCTACATGCCTTACCATATACTAGGGACTTACAGGTAGATTGATACTACCAATTATAATTAGCCTAATTTGCATAATCATGTTAATCAAAGGACAGGGCCTGGGACTGATTAGCAGTGCCCAGGGCACCACCAGAGTCAGGAAAACACCAGCCACAAGTGAAAAATGGGGGCAAAAAGTTAGGGGGCTTCTGCAATCAGCCCAGTTTTCCCACACTTCCCATAAAAGAGTCTAGTTACTGGATTATTGGGATCTACATTTATGATAGCCCTCATGTGTTCCATCACCCTCTTTTTGACCATCAATGTAGTACTCTCAATGTATCTTAGTTGCCATGGGCATTCAAGTGCATATATGACATATGTAGTGCTACAAGTGAGAAATTGTTTTAACATCCATTCTCCACCTCCATTGTTTTTTCCTTTTTTTTTTTTTTTTTTGTACCATTGCACTGTTTCAGCAGACCCTGCAATAACCATGCAGAAAGAAACCTTGCAAGGCATGGTCCGTCATGCTTTTAGTTATGGTGATATCACTGTGCATGACCATATCTTTCAAGGTACGTCCTCTCCTGTATGTTGTTCTGGGACATATATGTACCTTGCCCTCAATATTGGGGTCATTCTTCATTATGTTCCAATGTTTCCAAAGATTTCCCTGGATCTAATTTGCCTCATTGCTGAAAAGCATTATGACATGCATGCTATTCTCATTCTCATTCTCATCAGTAGTAATGGCCTCTTCTTTCTCCACTAAGGTCTAATTTCTTTCAATTTTCCTTACCTTCTTGCAGGCTTCATCTAGAACCCACCAAGGATATCCTCTCTCTTTAAATGTGTTGAACATAGTTTCTTCCTCTTTCAAGTAGGATTCTTCACAACTGCAGTTTCTTTTCACTCTCAATAGCTTCCTAAACGGAATGCTCAACTTTAAATCTGCCTGAATCACAGTGAGGAATTAGGAATACATTTATATTAGGAATAAGAGGGACATTACTTATATGTGAGCATTGGCAAAAAAAAATCTGTACAATGTTGTGGGTATACAAAATGAGGAGATTTGAGTTATTCATTTTCATTAGATATTGTATTTAAAAAAATGTTGTAATCACACTGGTGCAGGGGAGCACTGATATGTGTTTTTTAATTTCAATGTTGTATTTTTCAGGCAGGTGGAAGGGCCTGTGGGAAAGCATGGACTCTACGTGCAGGATGGACCCTTCTCTTCCATATTCACCCTGCAGTTAGCAATTTATTAGATAAGTCAGATAAATTCTTTCACTTTTATGTACCCTGAGAGTTAGGTTACACTTTTCTCTTGTGCAATTTGTAGCACACTATGCGGATATTCATGTTGTATTTATTCAAATAGATTCTGTAACTATGCTTGCTAGTACACGAGTTTAGGAATGTATATTGTAGCAGTGGTTTGCAATTAGCACA